>NC_142380.1:19987500-20110000 GCF_059441005.1 Hippichthys cyanospilos
TTACAAATGAGAGTAAAGTAATGCATTACAGTGCATTTTTAGCCTGAAAGTTGAGTTTTTCTCTGGCCAAATTCACGAGATCAGATTTACTTGCTGATCTACTATAGCTGAGATGAAACGACAGGTTGAATATGGACAATATGTACACAAGATGGATATACGACCATTACTTTCAGTTCGTCAGAGATAAAGACAAGAAAAATATAATTGTTAGGTGCATTTTGAGAGAGACACCTAAAAAGTTTTCCACTTCGCGAAATAGGACCAGTAATTTGACAAACCGGGGCCATAGTAACGTGAAGTTAGCAATAAGAAAACACGTGGAGGATTGTGCTCTCTCGCTGAGGGATGACACTCCCACATCAAGAGGTTAGAAGATTCATTAGGAGATATGCTGCTGCTTTGCACAGTGGATTCACCAGCATTTGGAAATCTTGTCAGCAAGATCCCTGCTGAAACTAGCAACAATGGCAAGGTAAACTAAAGCTAATTTTCACAGCACAATTGTTATTAATAATAGTCTATAAATAGTTCTGGTCAATGTGTATCAAGATGAAGCATACAAAACTCATGTTAGCCAGTGCGTTAAACACGTTGACAATGACGTAGGCTAGCTGCTAACGTTAGCCTCACTGAAACCATGTATTTTTTTAAATATATGTCTCTAACCTAGCCAACTGATCTTGAATTTGAATATTAACATTGAAATTGTGAAATGCACTGTTTTTGCCTACAGCATAAACAATGCATCACTGTGCTGTGAAGCAAAGTTAAAAAGGGATTAAAATTCCCCCCAACAGTTATAGTATCTTGTCTTTAAAGGTTTACAATACAATACAGATGAAATGATTTGTGCTGGTTTTAGGCTTAAGCCCACCTTTCACTGGATGTGTAATGAGCGTGATGAGTTACATTTAGAATGGCAAATCCATATTTCCAGTTATGATAGTGAGAGAAATATAAGTTAATGCAATAGTAGTGTAATGCATTATATTTCAAATACAGTATAATTGTAATGTAACTAATTACTTTGAAATGACAGTAATAAATAATGTATTACAGTTTTTAAAAACTTGCCCAACACTGAAAAGCAAGAGGATCATGTCAAAGTTCTCACGTCTCCAGCTGATTCAATTAAGAGCGGCAACTGGAGCGGTGTACACCGGTTAGAAAAAACAGAAAGGCATTCCATTTGAATTGTTTATTAAATGTGGTCTTTTGGCATGTACACTGTTGTGTTTTCTTAAAGAAGGAAAGAAAAATAGATACATTAATTAATAGATAAATAAAAGGCCACCCTTTAAATATGACGCCAGCAGATGTCATGATTAAACATCGTTGTCACCTGTGCCGCCAAGACACCAACCCGGTGTGATTCAACTGGTACCACATTTCTTTCTTTCCTTGTAATCTGGACCTTATTCGCCTATTTCGGTTATATTGATTTGCGTCGGGTTTCGGACTGTGAAACAACTTAACTTTAGCGTTCACGTTCGTGTTACATTTATTCGGTACGCACAAGGATTCCGTAGTGACAACACTTATTCGGTACGCGCAAGGACGCCGTAGCGACATGTAAAAATACCTTGATAGTTTAGTTTGATTTGATGTGTGCCGCGCACGTTGATCGCTTCTTTTGTTTAGTTTTCACTGATTTATCCTTAGTTTTGCCCGGCTGTCAAATTGCTTCCAGGGGCGGCATGCATTCTGGGAAATGTAAATGTTTATGTGACGCTTCACAAACTTCTTTTTGAATTGTCAACAGACCGATATATAAAGTAGAACGTATCATTTTTATTGTTTGTCTTATACATGTATGTTGTATTTCTCTATATATTATATATTTAGTAATATATATTTTATACAAATGATAAATGTTTGGTTTGCAATTGTTTGAAAATGATAGCATGTTTGACAGTATGTTTGAATTGTTTAGGTTATTACCTACTCCTACTCCTGCTGCAGTTTCACCTGCCTCTTTCATCCTTTCATGCATCAAAATAAAGAAAAACAAAGGAAACATTGAAGAGTTGAGTAATTCCAAGCACACCGTGGTCAACCCTTTCCGTGGGGAAAACGGAACATACACACAATCATAAACTTGGTGAAACACAGATTCTGCCCAACTTCAAGTATTTGTTGTAAAAAGAACTGTGTCACAAGGAAAAGGGAAAACAACTGTTTCAAGCACATTCCGTTACATTGGGAGGCGTTCACTGACTGCTCACGATGTGGGAAATCTGCAACACACTTCTTTATGCGCAACAAATAATATATAACTTGCGGATATGAACACAAGAAATATGAAGTTAGATGGGATTTATTCTGTTTTGCTCTAGTTTTGACATTGTTGCCAAAGTATTGGCGAGTCTTATATGCGGTAGCGTAGAAAATATCAGAATTTGACCCTAAAATGAAAGGCATGTCATATACAAAGGGTGCATCCTATATTTGAGAAATTACAGTAATCAATTAACTTTAGCGCCTAAAGTAAGTAATTTTTGTGGCACCTGTAGTCAATTACATAGCACCTAAAAGTAATAGATTATGTTAGCAGCTATAGTATGCAACTACTTTGGTGCTTGAAGAAGATGAGGTAACGTGGGCAAACGGTCAAACCTTTGCCAGTAACGAGAGATGGGGTTTCAGTTGAGGCTCCAGATGCAGTACCATCGTCTGTCAGGTAGCGCCAGGGCTTCCACAGGGACGTGTAGATCTGAGAGAGGGTGTTGCTCTTCTCTACTTTACCTATAAAAAGAATGTATAGAAATAATGACAGCTGACTGGGATATTTTCAGGCAGAATGGAGGTGAAAATCTTCCATTGCTTTGTCACAGTAGCATAGATGCATTGGGGCTCAGGATGAACCGTTGCCATAGCTACAACGTTGACCATGGTATCTTCTGATGTTGCTCTTGTGGACCCAATTCCGGGCTTCATCTTTGTTCTAGTCATGTTTCTTCATCATGAGATAGTTGCAAATCATTTCTTTGTGGCGGGCACTAGGACCATGTCTCTCACCCAGTAGGCATGTTGCTATGAACCTTTGATGCTTTGGACCTGTTGGCTTTGTCTGCTGTTTTTGGACTTTGTTGTATGAGTTTTGTGATGGCATGCGAAGAGTAAAGATCTCCACTAGCACAGCAACATGTGGTTTCTTCGTCTCGCCACATTGGTGACCCTGACGTGATCTGAACACGCAATCATCAGCACCCCGCCAAGCCACTAGCACAGCAACATTGGTGACCCCAGACGTTAAAATGGATGACCCCGGACGGGTCATCTTGCCACATTAGTTACCCCAGACGTTAGAAAGTTTCTTCAGGCTGGGAGATGTAGTTTCGTCACATGGGTGACCCCGAACGTCAGAATGTTTCAGCGAGGAATCACCGCAGACGTCCCACATTGTGACATCCCTCCACCAGCCTACTTCACGTCAGGTAATGCAACAGGCTGGTACAAGGTCAACGAGTCAGCACCCCGCCAAGGGTCCTCTCGCCAGGCGCCCAATCCCTCGGCGCCCCGGAGATCAAGCCAGCCAGCAACAGGCTGGTAACAGGCACTGGTGAGAACGGCTGGTGCAGTCCAGCTTCGGAGTCCCGGGCCGTCGACCGGGATTTTCCAGCCGGGCGGCCTCATCTACTACCGATGTCCGTCCAGCCTCAGCAGTAGGCCTCAAGCCAGCATCATCCAGCTGCCCCTCCGATTCGCCATGTCCGCTGGTATGATCCTGGTATACATCAGAGCGGGTCAGCTGGTATTAGTGCTGCAGCAGGTTCTGGCCCAGGCACAGACTGGGACTCAAGCGCGACTGGCCATCCCTTGGAAGCCCACTGTGCCTGCCAGCATGCAGGTCAGCACTGCCGCTCCGCCTCCTGTGCAACCTCAGAACATCTCTTTGGCAACGCCACCTCATGGTTTTCACGCTGAGTGTCTCACCCTTACTCCTGTCGCACCTGGGCCCCTGGTGTCACATACACTGCCCAGGACCGGACTGTGTACTCAGGGTGTCGGACTGGTGAATAACCCTGTGGGGTTTTCCCTTATGCCTTTGTGGGTGTTCGGGGGGGAGCTGTTGGGTGGGCACTAGGACCATGTCTCTCACCCAGTCGGCATGTTGCTATGGACCTGTTGGCTATGTCTTTGCTGTTTTTGCTATGGACCTGTTGGCTATGTCTTTGCTGTTTTTGGACTTTGTTGTATCAGTATTGTGATGGCATGCGAAGAGTAAAGATCTCCACTAGCACAGCAATGTGTGGCTTCTTTGCCTCGTCACACATTCCTAATTTTGTTGGGAATTTCACATTGTGACCAGTTGATCCAAGTTGATCCAAGTATTTCTTTAGCCATAATGTTATATGCTCCCCCACTAGTTTTTACAATATAGCGTTTGTGGAATATGAATGAAGTGAGCAGCAAAACACACCCATTTTTATCCATCTCTGGGGGGTGGTAAATTTTTGACACTTGCTGTCCACTGACTGACATTAGGGTTTCTCACCTAATGGCCAATCATGACTCACCTGTGTCTGATTTTGGTTATGAGAGTTTTACAAGTCGAACTGTGATTGGTTGGAGCCGTGATGTCATTTCCAGTGGCAAACATTTTTTTAGACTGGCACAATTCCATTAGTTTGTAACCAATTAAAATGATTAGTTTCATTGGTGCTGTGAGGTTTAATTTGTTCCATGACCATTCTCATAAACAATGGAATTGTAAGTCATTGAAAGGAATGTAAAAGCACAGCCGTACTTTTCACGGGATGGCAGAAAAAGCATATGATGGTAGCATTAAGAAAAGCAACCAGTTAGTGGTGCAAATAATGTAAAACTGGTCACCTTGGTAGCAGTATGCGCCATAAAGCGCTGCGCTGTTGTCACCGGTCGCGTTGGGTGCGAGCTCCCTGACTCCGGGCCCGTCGCCTTTGCAGTCCACACGGGGGGGGTAGCGGATGCTGCCATCTGAGAGCCAGCCAGGGGTGCAGCCGTCTAAGCCGGCCCTCCTGGCGAGATGGAACTCGCCCGCGTTGGCCAGCCGGCCTCCCAGTGACACGCAGTAGTCTGATGCCGAAGATAGCGATAACCCGCCAGGGGCCGAGACGTGAAAGACCTGGCCTGCGGGCACAGTCACTCGCTCGTTTTATGCCTGCCTTTAAACGCTTGCGCGCAGTAAGGGAGGGAAGGAAAAACACAAGTTGTCCCAATTGAGGCACAAGTAATCGCCTATTTTTAGTGGCACCTTCAACAGCGAGCACTAGCAGGCAGATGACAATGACACCACTTCCTCACATTGATTTGGGAGATTGTTATCCCTCTACTAGTGCAACTCTGCATGTGGGATTTTTATAGCTTTTCTACACCTAGTTCATTTATCGCGTTTTAATGCCGTGACAGGAAAAGTACATTTTTCGTTTCAAATTAAGAGTAAATTAGTTGGAACGGGAAGCAACTGATGGCTAAAGTGTTCAAGTGACTCCTTTGAAAAAATGCTTTTTGTCTTTAGCGAGGCAATTTGAGACAGAAAGAAATAAATAGAAATAAATAAATAGAAATAAATAGAAATAATAGAAATAAATAGCGTTGGACTGGACTACACTAAAAGAAAATATTTATGCGTCCATCTTTTCTATCAACTTTTTTTTCTTTGACATTGGGAGATAATTCATTCTCATTTGCTCTCTCCCCCTCTCTTTCATTGTTCCTCGGGGCTCTGCAAAATCATGACACCTGGTGTTGGAATGTTAGTCATAAAGAGTTTAAATGAATGGAATCGTTCAACCAAACCTTTATTCTGTGCCATTATAGGCGGGCTGGATTAAAAAGACCAACGGGCCGGATCCGTTGCAGAGTTTGTCCCTCCCTGCCCCGGGCGCATCTGACAATTTGGTGACACAAAGTAGACGAGCCTTGTGTGCATGTATGCGTCCTTGTGTGTGCGCGTGTGTGTCTTACCATCCAGTTCCGTTGCAAAGCAGTACACATCAAACAACTCTTTGGGGTCCCTTTTCCCATAATTCCTCACTCCAGCAGAAGACTCCTTATGTCCAGAGCAGTGAAGCTCAGATGCCTGGACCGAATAGCTGCAGAGACAAGGAAACACGAATCATCTTTGTCCACTCTTTGAACTCGACTAAGTCAGTCTAGTATGCTCACTAGAGGACGCACTGGCCATTCACTTAGCTTTAGGCATTTGATTCTATTCTATTCTAAAGAATAGAATAGTTGGGGCGGCATGGCTCAGTGGTAGAGTGGTCGTGTCCCAGCTGAGGGGCTGAAGGTTCGATCCCCCAACCATCAAGACCATATCAAAGTGTCCTTGAGCAAGACACTGAACCCCAAGTTGGTCCTAATGCTGCGTCATTAGTAGGTAATTGATTAGTTAGTGTAAAGCGCTTTGAGTACCCAAGGTAGAAAAGCGCTATATAAGTGAAAGTCCAATTACCAATTACAACAATGACTCGTTCACTGCCGAAGCCAGCTAAAAATGTTAATGGTCGTTTCAACTGGGTTGAAAGTGAATAACATAAGTCGTTCAATGCCATTGACAGCTATAGACGTAGAAAAAGATCCATTTGAAATCATTCACTACCACTGGCATTCAAAAAATGTCTCTGAATTCATTCACTGCCAATGATGGTTATAGATGTCAAAAATTCATTCTACTTAAGCAAGCGGTGAATAAATCCATTCATTCGCTGCCATGGACGGCGGTAGACGTCAAAGATTCATTTTTATTGGATTGGCACTGAATACGTCCATTTATTTGCAGCCGGCACAGTAATAATGGATCTCTGACTATAGGCAAGGAATGACTTCATAAAACTATAATTCAAAATTTTCTTTTTCTGCTGCCAAATTGTGACAGTGTCCAACAAACAAGGCAAGGAATGACTTCATAAAAACTACTGTAATTCAAAGTTTTCTTTTTCAGCTGCCAAATTGTGAAAGTGGCTAACAAAGAAGCAGCTCAGTTAACAGTCCTTTCTTGCGTCCTCACCGGACGGTCTGATCGTCCAGCCAGCCGGCAGCGCAGCCGGCCAAGCCATCGTAGTACGCGGCCCACATGTGGGCCGATGTGGCCATCTGAGCCGAGTTGTCGCGGCAGGCTCGCCGGGCGTCCGCAAAGGAGAGGGCATAATGAGCGTTGGGAGCTTGGTAATGAAACACTACACCTGTGCAAAGGCAAACATGTTATTTTTCTCTCGTTTGTAGAAAAGCATGAGGATGTTACTACCCGGAAACCAAAGGTTCCGGGAGGATTTCACAGATGAGCAACCTGAATGAATATCATTGTTATTGATTAAAAAGCAATCATGCAATGACTCAGGTGGAATGTGAGATGAGCCCGGCAGTCCATGAATCAATTTAGTCATTGTGATACGACTGATTTGCTGAATTAACATTACTAATGCGTAATTGATCAGATGTGGCAAAATTCTTTACACTCTGTAATTAAACTGGATTAATGCCCCGATGAGTACACTAGTTTTTCAACAGGGATGGGCATTTGATGCTACTTCACTGTGCTGTGACTTCCAAATTCGGAAACAACTGATGCACAATTACGAGTAAATGGCATCCACACTCCCTTATTGAGGATATGAGATTGAACGCAATGTCTCGTGGGTCTTCAACATACTAAAAACATCTTTCGTAGAAATACTTGTGTACACAATATAGCACATCAACATGTCATTTTGAAAAAGAAAAAAAAAAAGTCTGACTCCCTACATGACGCGATGGTCACTGGCCACCTTGCTTACCATAGACCAGCAGGGGCACGGAGTCTCTCTCATAGCGGTCACCCACGGCAATCTGACAATGGTAAGTGCCCGAGTCACTGGTGCGCAAACCCGAGATTGCCATGGTAGCGTCGAGGGGATTGGTAGCGTACGCCGGCAGCCTGACTCGACCGCCAAAAGCCTTATTCACCTTGATGACGTCACCTTTGGCATGCGAGCGAAGACAGAGAGACAAAGAGTGAGACGAGCTTCCCCATTAGCATAAGCCATTAATTTGTCATCATGCAGAATCCAGAAAAGCCTTGAAGGTAGTATTTCCCTCTTTCACATTCTTGTAGGAGGACACTTTCGACTGACATCTCAGTCAATCTTTTTGGACTGTTCTTTGCTTTCAACTTGCTGTTTCTGTGCGTTGAGCAAAGTCCATTTAGTCCGTATACAGTTGTCCCAATGATTTTTGTCCTCATTCGGAATGGACAGTTGTCCTAATATTTTGTCCACATTTTGAAAAGGACAACTGTCCCAATACCTTTGTACATATTTAATCTATCCAGTCCACCCAGGTCCGTGGTGATATTACACCCCCGGTCCGCAACGTAAATCTAAAGCGTTGACCGGCTCATGGTGATAAAAAGGTTGGGGGGGGGGGGGGGGGGCGCTGCTTTAGAGTACACTAGGTACTAAAGTAATTGATAACTTTAGTTGCCAAAGTCGAGCTAGTGAAATGAATTAAGAGCTAAAGTAATCAATTACTTTGCACTTAATCCATTTCACGGCTCGACTTTTCTGGATTGGGTAACATGATGTTCGCAAGTCGTGCGTTGATTGGCTGTTACCGTCACAATCAAATTAGTTTCTTCATTTCATTTTTCACGCACAGTATTTTTTCTTTATTTGAATAGGTTTTGTCAACGTCGTCTTACCTTGGGCTGACAATACGAGCGTCTCTGGCGGGGAGCCCAGTCCGGCGGCAGGAAACCTGACCAGGGTCCACAGCAGCGTACCGCGGCCGGCGTCCAAGGCGGCCGCAAGCGTCAAGGCGCAAGGGAGGCGTGCTTCGCCGGCCAGCGTCCGCTCCACCGTCGCGTGCCTCACCCTGCGCATGGTCACCACAGAGGAGGCCGTGCCTGCACACCGGACGTTAACAACCGGAACCACGTTGGATCCATATCGATCAATAATTTGTGATGAGGGCAGGAATGATCAAGGGAGAAATACGTAGCATTCAGTTTGTCTGCCCATCACACACTGTGGATTTGTTCGCAACCAAAGGCATCAATCCCCATTCTTCATTTCTTTTTTTTAAGCCACATTACATTGGCATAAATGTCAAAATGATGTTGAAAGAGACGCACAGCACAAAAGCGGGGCTCTTCATGGCTTTGCGCCTTCACAACCGCGTCGCCATGACGACGGTTTCACCTGAAAAGATGGAAGTAAACAAGTGCCGCGGGTCCGACCGCAACGTCTCTTTTCTTTCGCTCCGTTCAAGTGTTTGCCCTCGGAGGTAACGCGAAACAAATTGGTAGTCAATGTAATAAATAAATACATAATAGCGTGTGGATAAATACACAAATAAACAAAAGGGTTTTTTGATTTGAAATCCCTGGAGGATATTTCCATCTGCATTTAGATTGCATTTTGCACATGCAGCGTTTCAGGGAGCCCCTGCAGCCCGGGCCCTCTAATCATATTTTAAAAAAATCCCAAAGCCCGAAAAGAGAGCCAGTCCACATGGCAAGATGCAAATTGAGGAGCTCAAGATAGAATGAAAGTGGCACATGACAATGTTCAAAGAAAAAAAAAAAAGGCCGCAGTGGGGGCAGTATTACAGTATTTGAAAATATGAGAATATGTTGGAATATCTTTGAAAAGAGGACTGGTTGTATTTGCAAATAAATCCGAACATAATTGTAAATAGGTTTAGCAAGCATGTTCAAATGTTTTTGCAAGTATGTTTTAACAAATTTGCCAGTCAAATAAAAGGTTAGAAGTGAATCAAAAGAATATAGTTGCCTACAGGCTGAATCCTCAGATTCACCTTTTCATCTCCAAACCAAACAAGCATGTTTGAGTTGTACGATTGACTAAAAATGTAGACATCATCTAACGGGTTGCATCTGAAAACCAATAGAGGAAATTCCTTGAAAAAGTTCATCCAGTGTACCATCTCAAAGGGCTAATGTGGGATAATGTCATTAAAAAGCCACTCGAAGCAGCTCCAGTTGATCGGAGCTGTGCATCCTGGCCAATTAGCTGCACTCGACCTTTGTGTGAATGTGAGCTTGAACGTGGAGGAGCTGCACGGTGACATTGAAAGCACAGTGTGGCGAATTGAAGTAGGAGGAATTGAATCTGTCCATTGTTGTGTCCATCAAGGTTACCGTTTCATGCTATAGCAAAATGTCATTGGCGCTCATTGAAATCCTTTGAAAGCAAGCACAATCAATCATTGCAGATTATTTTGGGGACTCGGTTATTCATGTTGTGTTGAGAGTATGTCAGATCCCCAGCAAGCATTTTGTCCACTGTCCTCTGCCAGCTCGGCCCCAAAACACTTAACAAAATGCTACACTACATAACACTACATAAATAACCGAGTCCCCCAAATAATCTACGCTGATTGTTGGCGCTTGCTTTCGAAGGACTTACATGAGCGCCAATGACATTTTGCTAGAGCATGAAACAAATCAGTGCTCACTCCAATTCCGAAACAAATTGCCTGTTGGCAACTCCTAATCTGAATTTTGCCATTCGACACAAAGGGGTCGTAGTATATTGCCGTCAATTTTAGCAGGCTAGAGAGACATTCGATCCTGGTTTCTTTTTTATATTTTATTCCATTTTTTTTCAAGTCTTTGGCCAAAGGGGCGTCTAAAAATGGCTAGCACTAAATCAATGAAGTACTCAAACACTAAAATTACTCAAGATTACTGTTGGAATAGATGTACATAATCTATCCAATTTTTACTCTTTTCGTATGGCAAAAGCATTTATTTAGCTGTATAACCTTGTTTGAAAGAAAGAGAAAGTTGTCTGTGGAAGGAACGCGCACGAAGAAGGGAGGCACTGTGACCTAACCACAGGGCAGAATGGTTTGTGGATGGCCATTTTTCTTGGAGAAGAAGATAGTAGCCACTGTATGAACTGATAACGGATAGTATAGGAGGGACACACACACACACGCACACACACACGACTATCGTGTGTTGATTGTCCTTCAGTGCAGTGACGTTCGTAACGAGGGCTACTCAAAGAATGCCGTTGGAGGCGTTCTCGCTCCCTCCCCCTTCAACCATGTCAATGTTCACAACAGTGAAAAAAACAGAAGAAGAAAAAAAAAAACAAAGCAAGGAACAGATGAGATTCCTCCAAACATAAACTTCGTCAATGCCAATACAACCGCACTTCCTCTGGCCATTGGAATTGGGAAACGGCTCAAAAACATCAGTGCCAGTGAACTCATTCCACCAAGTTGATGCTGCCATCAACATGGCACAAACACTATTTCTTCCAATTTCTCGTTGATGGAGACACATCCACATTTCCTGTGCAATTGATAATTGGCCTCATTGTGTCCTCCGGGCTGCCCATGCAAAAACCTTTACTGAGTGATCCATTGGACAAAATCCTGGCAGTCTCTGGACAGAACTAAGATGGCCAACGCCACAAGTCCATTCTGCTATTATTGCGGAACAAGTCACCAATTAAAATGGCAATGATCTGCAATGCTGGGCATAACTGAGCACACCTTAACTCCATCATTGCCATTGACGGAATTGGACATCAAAAATCCAATTTTCCTGGGTTAGGCACAATGTCAGGTCTACTAAAAGAGGACATATATTCTTGTTTGAGATGACGTATTTTGGGAACACTCACCAAAGCCTGAACAGTGCAGCAGCATAAATGTCAAGAAGATGGCTGCGCGGCCACCAGGCGCCATCTTGGACCGCAAGAGCTAAAAGACACAAAGCAAACTGTCAACAGTGGTGTGTGTGTGTGACATTGGTGCAAGTATGTTTGGGCATATTTCAAAGTATAGTATCTTCAAATAGACTTGTAATTATGGTCAAGCATATTTACTACAGGGGGCCCCCGTGTTATGAGATTAATCCGTTCCGCGGTTGGGCTCGTAAGGCGAATTCACCGTATGGCGGGCAATCCAAACCTATGTTAAATAGCTAATACGTTTAGAACCCCGGGTAAAAACATCAAAATTGTACATACCTATTAAAAATTGGTACCAAAACAGTATAGTAAGTGCTACGTATATATATTATACACGTATACATTCACAAAACATCATAAATAAAAAATATAGAAAGGATTTATTTACCGTTGAGTGGCACTTGTTATTCCCATATTCCCTAGGAAGAGTAGCCTAGGCTAGGATAGCTTTGTATTTCTTGATTATCTCCAGCCTCGTTTCCATATAAATTATCTTCTTACTTCTCTCTTTAACATCACTAGCAATCTTGGGACCCATGGCTAACCTATTCGAATTTGAATTAAGCAGTAAAATGCACTATAAATCCGGTTTTGTGACCACTCACGATGGAACATAGCTTTACCATTCCGCCATTTCATCTCCGTGAGGAGCCGCTGACCAATAGCAGACCAGCATTGTAGTGACTCGTTGCATGGAGGCATTTAGGCAACAGAACAGAAAATAAGTGCAATTACCTAAAAACGCCTGCAGATGGAGGCAAGACAACACAAATACAGCCAACCCCCTAGAGTAATGACAGTTGTTTTTGTTGCAAAGCGGAAAAAATACCATAAATAGGGGACGAAAAAACTCAGTATTCCACATCACAACATGAAAAAAAAAAAAAAAAAACGCAAGACAGGGACGCTGTAACCCGGGGGTCCACTGTACATTGAAATATAACTACAAGTACATTCAAACATAATTGCAGATATGTTTGAAAGTACTCACAAATACGTTCAAATGTTCCGCTAAATTCTAATAACATTGCAGCGCCCCCTCCATGGTCAACAGCCTGTGGCATTATTGGGGCAATGCTACATTTTTAGCATTTAGCCTCCAAGTATGTTGGACCTTAGTATTTGAAAATACTTTTGAACATCTTTGAGAACATGTTGGAATATCTTTAAAAAGACGACTGGTTGGATTTGCAAATAAATCCGAACATAATTGTAAATACGTTCAGCAAGCATATTCAAATGTTTTTGCAAGTATGTTTTAACAAATTTGCCAGTCAAATAAGAGGTTAGAAGTGAATCAAAAGAAAATTGTTGCCTACAGGCTAAATCCTCATATTCATCTTTTCATGTCCAAACCAAACAAGCATGTTTAAATCGTACGATTGACAAATAATGTAGACATCATCTAACGGTTTGCAACTGGAAACCAGAGGAAATTCCTTGAAAAGGTTCATCCAGTGTACCATCTCAGAGGGCTAATTTGGGATAATGTCATAAAAAAGCCACTCAAAGCAACTCCAGTTGATCGGAGCTGTGCATCCTGGCCAATTGCTGCACTCGACCTTTGTGTGAATGTGAGCTTGAACGTGGAGGAGCTGCACAGTGACATTGAAAGCACAGTGTGGCGAGTAGGAGGAATTGAATCTGTCCATTGTTTTGTCCATCAAAGTTCCTGTAGGAACGCACATTAAATTTGGCAAAAGGCCATCTGGCGTGGTTGCGGAGGAAGAGGACCCAAAAGTAGGAGGGCGTCGAGATAAGGGCTTGATGTAATCCATATTTATTAACACGAACGGGAACGAAAGCGGGAAAAACAGGACGGCAAAAACTCGAACTAAGTGAGCTGGCAGGCTGGCAGAACAGAAAACAAACACTACGGGCAGACTGGCAGGAAAACACGGAGCTGAGGGACGAAGGGCGAGACGGGACTACGAAAACACGACAGAGACAATGGCATGACATGACAGTGATCCGACAAGGGCTGTAACAGAAACTAGGTTTTTAAATACATTCAACTCTAATCAGACAAACACACGGCAGCTGGGCAGGGACAACAGACAAAGGGAGCGGATTGGAGGACACGAGGGGCAGGTAACGCGGACAGGTGGACTAAATCAAAACTAACGCAGGGAGACACGAGAGGAGCAGGAGCACATATGAAAACAGAAAGGAATAGAACCCCTCGAAATAAACCCACAACCCAAAATCCAACAAACCATGTCAAATACAAAGTTGGAAACATTGTCACTCACATATATCACAGTCCCAGCTATGCCTCTTCGTCCTGAACCCGCACATTGTTATGAGTAATAATTGAGCTTGTGGCGAGGCGAAGAAACCACACGTTGCTGTGCTAGTGGAGATCTTTACTCTTCGCATGCCATCACAAAACTGGTACAACAAAGTCCAAAACAGCAAAGACAAAGCCAACAGGTTCAAAGCATCAAAGGATCATAGAGACATGCCTACTGGGTGAGAGACATGGTCCTAGTGTCCGCCACACAGCTCCCCCCCCGAACACCCAGAAAGGCAAAACGGAAAACCCCACAGGGTATTCACCAGTCTGGCACCCTGAGACTCAGTCCGGTCCTGGGCGGTGTATGTGACACCAGGGCCCCAGGTGCGACAGGAGTAAGGGTGAGACGCTCAGCGTGAAAACCATGAGGTAGCGTTGGCAAAGGGATGTTCTGAAGTTCCGCAGGAGCCGGAGTGGCAGTGCTGACCCGCATGCTGGCAGGCACAGTGGCCTCCGAGGGACGGCCGGTCACGGCTGCGTCCCAGACTGTGCCTGGGCATGAACCTGCTGCGGCACCAACACCAACTGACCCGCTCCGATGTATACTCGGACCATACCTGCGGGCATGGTGAATCGGAGGGGCGGCTGAACGATGGTGGCTGGAGGTCTACTGCTGAGGCCGGACGGACATCGGTAGTAGATGAGGCCGCCCGGCTGGAAGATCCCGGTCGACGGCCAGGGACTCCGAAATTGGACTGCACAGCCGTTCTCACTAGCGCCCGTACCAGCCTGTTGTTGGCTGGCTCGATCCCTGGTGCGCCAAGGGACTGGGCGACGGGTGAAAGGACCCTTGTCGGGGTGCTGGCTGGCTGACGTGGTACCAGCTTGCTGCATTACCTGACGTATAGTAGGCTGGTGGAGGAATGTCACGATGTGGGACGTCTGCGGTGATTCCTCGCTGAAACATGCTGACGTCCGGGGTCACCCATGTGGCGAGACTACATCTCCAACAGCCTGACTAAACTTTCTAACGTCTGGGATAATAATATGGCAAGATGACCCATCCGGGGTCACCCATTCTAACGTCTGGGGTCACCAATGTGGCGAGGCGAAGAAACCACACGTTGCTGTGCTAGTGGAGATCTTTACTCTTCGCATGCCATCACAAAACTGGTACAACAAAGTCCAAAACAGCAAAGACAAAGCCAACAGGTTCAAAGCATCAAAGGATCATAGAGACATGCCTACTGGTTGAGAGACATGGTCCTAGTGTCCGCCACAAGCTCTTTCTTTTTTTGAGCAAGATTTTTATAAACGGATATGCCCGGACATCGAATTAAAGTGAAGCCTCTTATATCATAACAATGCACTTGAAATTTCAATCTATTGCAAAAGAAATCTAGGTAAAAGTCAGATTTCCAAAGCTGCGCATTTCTCCATTGCTGTCTGTTCTGTGTGTCAACACAGTGTGTGCGCTTGCTCTCTGCACGCCTACGTGTCATGTGATCGGCTCCCAGAGCCCAAGCTGTCAATCAATGTGCTTACACTAGCACGTTCGCACACGGCAGTTAGAGGAGAGACACAGGAGAGACAAAAGCAAGCTTTTGGATTCTCTTGCCTTTTGGAATAAATTGACAAGTAAAAAACCAATACAGTACAGAGTCAATATTTTATTTTGAGACAGTAAAGCCCCTGAGCCTTTCAGGATTCAGAGCACAATGCGCTGTAAAAAAAAAAAAAAATATATATATATATATATATAATATATATATATAATATATAATATATAATAATTTATATAATATAAATATATATATATATATATATATATATATATATATATATATATATATATATATATATATATATATATATATATATCCACACTGTAAAAAATCCGTGAAGCAGCGAACCCGTGAAAGATGAACCGCAATACAGCGAGGAATTACTGTAACTATGTTAAGAATAGTTCTTCACTCTTTTCAGCACTGTATGCCTGTGATTTTGTTTTTGCCAAGTAACCAATGCAAAGCATTTCTGGATGGAAAAAAAAAGAACAAAAAAAAAAGAAAAGTTATCACTATGTGTATGTATTCAGCAACTCCAGCAGCTAATAAGTCATAGAAACACAATTTCTCAAAATGTTGTTCCAATTTCTTTGCCCTCAATTTTACACAAAGACTATATTGTTGCCATCACAGCATCAAAGTCATTAAATGACATTTGCTAATGCCTGCAGAAACCCAGTTAAAATCTCCAAGACCTCCTGAAGTGCCTTCACAATAGTGCTGGCCGATACTTTAAAA
Organism: Hippichthys cyanospilos; assembly: GCF_059441005.1. Taxonomy (NCBI): domain Eukaryota; kingdom Metazoa; phylum Chordata; class Actinopteri; order Syngnathiformes; family Syngnathidae; genus Hippichthys; species Hippichthys cyanospilos. Next base: position 20,003,736 of record NC_142380.1, read on the forward strand.
TCAATATACTGTATATCTTGAAAAAAAAAAACGCTCCGCTGGTGAAAGGTGGGCTTAGACCTGACAGATTGGGGTCCGCTCGCCAGACTGGGAAATGTGAAGCGTGGTTGAGCTGGCTGGATACTGCTTTGTAAACCTTTGGAGCGGGTTGCACCCTTGGGATGCATTCAATGTGTGTAATCTTGATGCCTCACGATTGTCTCCATCAAAATTCACACTTTAAGCTGGAGACAGGTGGATGGATGCCACACAATGCGCAACACAGTCGCCATCCATTAACGCCACCATGACTGCTACACGTGCATAGCACCTTTCGAATCACATACTTAACACAAATTGAGCAGAAAGTTCTAAAATGCCCCAGTGAAGACACATTATTGTGAGTGATTTGGCTGCAAGATGGCGGTGCGCGCACATCACGAGGCCAAGCGTCTGATCAGTTTTTGCAAGGTCGCGGTACTATAAGGACTCGTTTTGGGTCAGTTCGTACAGAACAGCTTTGCACCGGCATTCTCTACCCAGCATTTTCCTGGCCAATGTGCGGTCGCTGGTGAACAAAATGGATGAGCTTCGACTGTGGATGACTAACGACAGCAGACTGACAAACTACAATTATTTTTACGTAGACTTGGCTACAAGTGGTGTACATAACAATGCTATTGGGCTAGCCGGTCGCTACACGTTACGGGTGGATGGAACAGCGGACAATTCCGGGAACACAAGAGGCCCAGCGTCTGATCAGTTTTTGCAAGGTCACGGTCTTATACCAACTTGTTTCGGGTCTGTTCGTACAGAACAGCTTTGCTCTCTTATCTTACACACGACAAGAGCTTGATTGCAAAGTTCCACGATCTACAGTTCGACGATCTACAGCTCATCCCAGAGCTACAGAAAAACAACCGATGCGACGCGAGCGACCCGGCCGACCGGAAGTGCTCGCAGGCAGCGTCACGACCGTAAACAAAAGCGAGGAACACATGGAGGGATCAGAGCTAAGCTACAGCAAACACCTCACTGGCTTTTTCCCAGCATCTTCCTGGCCAATGTGCGGTCGCTAGTGAACAAAATGGATGAGTGTCGACTGTGGATAACTAACGACAGCAGACTGACAAACTGCAATGTAATTATTTTTACAGAGACTTGGCTACACAAGGGTGTACATAACAATGCTATCGGGCTAGCCGGTTGCTACTCGCTACGCGCGAATAGAACAGCGGACGATTCCGGCAAGACAAGAGGTGGAGGTTTGTGCATTTATGTTAACAAAGCTTGGTGCACGGACTCTGTCATTGTTGAACGGAACTGCTCCGCTAACCTTGAGTTTATCATGATCAAGTGTAGACCGTTCACTGCTACAATCATAACAGTTGCTTTTATCCCCCCCGGATGCTGACGCTAAATCTGCCATGTCTGAACTACATGCAGCTATTTGTAAGCAACAAACTGATCACCCAAATGCTGGATTTATTATGGTGGCTTTAATCACTCAAACCTCAAGTCAGTATTTCCAAAATTTCATCAGCATGTCTCCTCCAGCACCCGAGGAGATGAAACTTTGGACCACGTGTACACCAACATTGCTGGAGACTACATGGCAACACCCCTCCCCCACCTGGGACAATTTGACCCCCTTTCTTTGTTTCTCACCCCTAAGTACACACCACTCATTAACCGTGTGAAGCCATCAGTGAAAACCATCAAAATGTGGCCAGAGGGTGTGGACTCTGCACTCCAGGACAGGTTTATGGACAAAGACTGGAGCAGGTTTACCTTTCTACCTACCAGTGGCTTGCACAAAGACACTGACTCCTACACCCACTCAGTACTGGAGTACATCAACAATTGACAGCGTTACTATGGAGAAACAGATCACCACATACCCTAACCAGAAGCTATGGATGAAAAGTGAAGTGCGTCTGAAGCTGAAGGCACAGGACCATGCATTCATATCATTCAGAAACGCCCAGGCCCAGTCTATCTAAGGAAGGGCACCAAAAAGGCCAAGCACAAACACAAGTTGAAGTTGGAGGAGCACCTTGCTCATTCTGACCACGGACACATGAGGCAGGGCATCTATGGCGTTATATTTGTGCCACAATTACGCACGCGCGGGGAAAAAAAATGAGCGGAGAAAATCTAACTGAGCGAGCGAAAACAGATTTTGAGAGCAAGAAAAAAACTATCGAGCGCGTAATGATAAGAGTTTGAGCGCGCGCCGATGGAGTTTGAACACAGAAAAAGAAATTGCTCGCTCAAAATTCCTCTTTGCTCGCTCGGGATAGCCCTCGGGATAGCCCTCTCTCGCTCAACATCTCGCTCTCGCTCGCGATACTCCTCTCTCCCTCGCTCAACATCGCGTTTGCTCAACATCGAGCTCTCGCTCGCTCGAGTCGTCCTCTGCGCTCGCTCAGTTCTGCTCACGCGTTACGTTTGTGCCACAAAACCAGCCAATCAGAGCTTGTAAAAGCACTTTGATTGACACAGCTTAGTATCCAATGAGATTGCTTGTACGCTATCCGTTGACGCACTCTCGTTTGCCCTGTGTTCACCCGAAAAGGGCAAACGAGAGTGCGTCAACACGGACTTGGGCTGGAGAATTACTTTTAATATTATTATTATTACTGTATTGTATCATTTGACAGAAATACCTTGTTAGTTTTTGTACTTTAATAATATAAGCCCACCCCTCCCACCCACGTCGATGTGACGCACTCTCGTTTCCGGGTGAACACAAGCAATCTCATTGGATACCAAGCTGTCAATCAATGTGCTTTTACAAGCTCTGATTGGCTGGTTTTGTGGCACAAACGTAACGCGTGAGCAGAAATGAGCGAGCGCAGAGGACGACTCGAGCGAGCGAGAGCTCGATGTTGAGCAAACGCGATGTTGAGCGAGGGAGGGAGGAGTATCGCGAACGAGAGCGAGATGTTGAGCGCGAGAATGCTATTGCGAGCGAGCAAAAAGGAATTTTGAGCGAGAAACTTCTTTTCAAGAACTTTTTTTCTGTGCTCAAAATCTGTTTTCGCTCGCTCAGTTTTATTTTCAACGCTCAAATTTTTTTCCGGGCCACAAATATAACGCCATAGGCATCTAGGCCATCAAGGATTGTAAGACCAGCGACTCCTCGCCGACTGTGATGACTGCATCCTTCCTTGATGAGTTAAATGACTTCCATGGTTGTTTTGACAAAGAAACTTAGAAAAGGCTGCAAAAATGAAATACACTGCTGACCAACAAACCATCACACTCACGCCTACAGACATTGCAAATGCACTGAGCAGAATCAACCCACACAAGGCTGCTGGCCCGACGGCATTCCTGGACGTGTGCTCAGAGCGTGTGCTGTGCAGCTCGCTGGTGTCTTCACTGACATCTTCAACCTGTCCCTGGCCCAGGCAGTTGTACCAGCTTGCTTCAAAACTACCTCCAAAGTACCAGTACCAAAACACTCCTCTCCATCATGCCTAAACGACTACCGCCTGTAGCACTGACACCCATTGTCATGAAGTGCTTTGAGCGGCTGGCCCTGACACAGCTTAAAAGCGGTCTGCCCCCCACACTGGACCCACATCAATTTTCCTACCGAAGCAATAGGAGAACACACATGCTGTATCAAGCACTGCACTCGGTGTTCTCCCACCTGGACAATAAGAACACATACGCATGGATGCTGTTTGTTGATTTTAGTTCAGCATTCACTGTTGTCCCCTCTAAGTTAATCACCAAACTTGGGGATCTCGGAATTAGTGCCCCCCTCTGTAACTGGATTATGGACTTTCTGACAAACAGACCCCAGCATGTCAAGTCTGGCCACAACCTCTCCACCACCATCAAACTGAACACAGGCTTGCCACAGGCCTGCGTGCTGAGCCCGACCCTGTACTCCCTCTTCACCCATGACTGCAAGCCTGTGTATGGATCCAACTCCATCGTCATATTTGCAGGGACCACCACAGTGACCAGACTCATCACCAACAGCGTTGAGTCAGACTACAGAGCGGAGGTTCAGCACCTAGCTGCATGGTGCGCTGACAACAATCAGCTCCTCAACACCAGCAAAACCAAGGAGCTCATTGTGGACTTCAGGAAGAAGAGGAATGACTACGCAGGGCTCGCAGCATCCTAAAGGACCCCTCACATTCCAACCATAGACTCTTCCACCTCCTCACCTACAGGAGGTGCTTCACGAGCCTCCGGACTAGAACCAGTAGGAACAGGAACAGCTTCTTCCCAGCACCTGTTCCCCTCCTGAAATAACATATCTTGTACATATTGTCCATACATATAATATATATATATTTTTTATATACTATTAGCACACCTGTATACTGGTCATAGCACATTATATATTTATATATTCTAATAGCTACACTGTATATTTGTTTGTACTTTATCTGTTGCAAATTCAAATCAATCATCTTGTCTATACTGTATATATTGTACATATTGCACCTGCTGCTCCTTGCACTTCTGATTGGATACTAAACTACATTTCGTTACCTGTATTTATACATGTGTAATGACAATGAAGTTTAATGTAATCTAATCCAAATACTTGATCAATTTTGATCAGTTTGTCTGAATGGATATTGTAAGCAGATGACAGGGATCCAAAAAGTCCAATGAAAGAGTGGAACAAGTTTCAAAGTCATTTGAGTACCGTATTTTCCACACTAAAAGGTGCACCGGATTATAAGGCGCACCCTCAATTATAAAACATATTATAAAATATTATAAATAAAATATTATAAATATTATAAAACATATTATAAAACGTTTTCCACATATAAGGCGCACCAGATTATAAGGCGCAATTAATGACATAGATTAAAACTTTTTCATTCACAATATAGTAATACTCAAAGTAATAACAATAACTCAAATAATAACTCTCATTAGCATAATAACGCAAAGTCAATATGACCAACCTTGTTCAACTGTAAACACACAAAAGAAACAGGTAAAGCTTACTTTATCAGTTCATTCCCCATCTATGAATCCCAATCTCTATATTGATCCATATATAAGGTGCACCTGATTATAAGGCGCACCATCAGCCTTTTTTTTAAGGCTTTTAGGTGCGCCTTATAGTGCGGAAAATATGGTAGCTTAGTTTAAAAAAAAAAAAAGAAACAAAAAAAAAATCCTTCCTTCTGCCTTGGGTACCCATTTATTTAGCGTACATAGTGAAGCTAGAGCCGAGCTAAGCACAACAACGTGAGTTCATGGCAGTTCATGTATGATAGTAACACACTGCTAACGCCAATAAAAGGCCAACTTTCCAATTACTTTCCAAAGGCAGTCTAATAGATGTACTGTAAATGGCAGTTGCTGTTGCTACTGATCACTTTTGAGCAAACCGTTGCGTACTTAAATGAGCTGATTTAGCTTCTGTGGTTTGGAGAGTTTCATAAACTAAATGTTGAGGTCTAAACTTTCACAAATGTTTTAGAAAATAGTCTCCTGCTAAACACTGTTAACATTTAAGTTAAAAAAAATTAACAATTAAGCGATGATGTGTTTTATAGATTTATCCGAATACGCGACTATTCAATATTCAGTTACATATACAAATGCCAAAATATTCCATATTTGCAGCCCTCTATAGTGTTTTGCATTGCTTAGCATTTTGCTAAACAGACTTTTGCTGTCATTCTAAATACCAGAAAGTTTGACGAACATGGCTAATGAGGGAGACTCTGACTCCACATTGTGAAGCCACAATGTACTCAACGTAGATTTGGCCGAATTTTTTTGACGACTTCATCAAGTGTCACATCTGATTGCAGACGACGCGCATGACGGGTCAATGCATTCTGCATTCATGCATACGTGTCCGCTTAGACGTACACAATGAATGGAGCACAAATTTTGGCACAATTTCTATCAAAGTTTGCCCAAGCCTGAAATGGCTGGTGCATCCTTCTTAAGTGGCATAGTGTTGATACAGCGCCCATTTCTACATCCTAGAAGACACATTATTTGCATGAATAGTGCCACTGTCGACTCTTCAAAAAAGTCAGTCAAAGTGTCGGTCTTGTGTGTCACCGCTTAATAAGGGAGCGAATCTCACCCTCCCCCCACCCCTTCCCCTAATTATGTCTCAGGCAGTCTGAAGTGCAGACAGCTCCCAATGAGTGACAGACAAAGTGAGGCGTGGAATAAGAGTGAGGAGAAGATGAATGGAAAGAAGGTCATTTCATCGCCGTTGTCACTCGGGCACAATGAAAGCTGCCAGGAGTCTTAGATTCAAACGACACAAGGGAAGCATCTTGACTTGAACATTTGAAAATCACATTCTAAGCAGAAAGGCAAGGGAAGAAAAGTTAATGGTGTCTTGAGATAATAGCAACTCAACGTACTAGGTTTTTTGGGAATACAAGATGCCATTCGGCTGGTTTTTTTTCCTTTAAGCAAAAATAAGTCAGCAAAAATGCAAAATACAAGCACTTTATTGGCACTGAACTCACCTCACTTCACAACATTTGACAGACAATGAGGAAGTCTTAAAGAAGAAATTTTAAGCTGTTGAATGTGAGTTCAGCATCACAGTCAACATTAAACAAAACAGAATGATCTTGACAATCTCAACTAGCAACTATAGAACTTTATCTTTCACTAGCTTAATGATAAAACACAAAGCAAAATGACTAAAAAAAAAAATCCATCCATGTTCTCTAGCCACGTATCAGAGCTAATAAAATACCACTGATAGTTGTGGTCATTATAACTAGGGTCTGACATCAGTGCTTTGGTGTGCTTTTATTTTGAAGAAGATTCCAGCAGCATGTCGCTGCATAACGACTGACTTGAACTGAAATCCAGTGAAATTGCTAATTAGAATGTTTAAATAAATAAATAAATATTGTATCATACGGTGCATATTGCCAGCGATAAGTGGCGGCATCGATGAAAACAGCTAACAGGGCTAGAACTGGCGATTGGCACGACATACTAGCATTGGCCCACATAGACTTTTTAAAGGCTCTCACTGACGCAGTTGCTGTTCCTACTGGTCATTTTTGAACAAACCAGCCACTGTATGTGCCAGGTAAAAATTGCTACTGTGGTTTTGAGATCTTTCTTTTGTTTGTTTGTTTCCATAAAACAAATGGGGAGATATTTGTCTAAAATCTCACGTTTCCAGAGTGGCCTTTTTAAATTAAAGTTAGCAAACGTTGATGATTTATTAAGCGGGACTGTGTTTTATTATTTTCTGTATTGATAAGTATCCCTTAACCTAGCTAAAATATATATTTTTTTCAAAATACCAAACTTTTTTATAGAATTTTTAGTCTGCCATTCAAATTGCCTAAATTTTCAATCGCCACAGACCTCAGCAGATCCTAAGTGCTTGCCTAAAATTGGTTAAACGGTGTTGAGACGACAGATTTAAAAGTGCTTAATCACTGAAAACATTCAGGACAATTATTGAAAACAGCAAATGTGTATGACTCAGACTATTACTCCCATTTTCATGATGTTGTCACACAAGCAGGCCCTCTCCATTGTGCCTGCTGACTGTCACTTTCTGCCTGTGTTTGATTCTGTTGAGGGTTTAGTTGTGGAGATTTTGTTTAGCCATTCTGTTCGGATTGTTACACCCTCCTCCCGTGTCGGTCTTTTCTCCTTGTTCGTTAGTTGATTTTGCCCACCTGTCACCTGCGTGTTCCTGCCCCTTGCGTGTGACCCAACCAGCTTCCCCTGCTTCTTGTTCTCCCCCAGCTGTCTCACATTGTTTGTAATTAGTGTCTTGTGTAGTTAAGTTGTAGGTTGTCACTGTTAGTTTGTCGGGTTATTGTAATCGTCACCCCTGCGTCCTCGTGCCCTCGTCCACAGTGTTCTCCAGTTCCCCGATCGCCCTTCCCCGTAAGTTTAGTTTTGCGGTATTCTCGTTCCTTTTGTACATTGCCCAATTTTTGTCTGTTTTTGTTCCTGCGTCTTTTGTTCATTGAAACTGTATTTTTTAGCATATCCCCTCTTGGCTTCCTTGCTCCTCGCACTCTGGGATCATCCTCCTGCACACCCGCACTCCACTCGTCATGCCAGAACGTGACACTGTATACGCAAAGCAACTGTGACACAAAGCAACTCATGATTGTGACTTTGTGCAGCCCCATGGAAGGTTGCTGCTGTCTCCCCGTCAGTTGCATTCCAAGTGGCACAATAAGGCACTCTGGCAAGCTAAACTGACAATGGGCATCCCTTTGGAGTGCGCAAAGAGTGTGCGGTGAATCAAGTAGCTTATACAAGCATCTAGTTGAAGAAACGGGAAAATTTCTCCTCTCCCATCCTTATCACAATGCTACTCGAAAATTGTTCCCTTATTATATTGCCATGCGGGATTTGGCTTAGTCTTGCATCACTGTGCTACATCATGCCAAAACATACTAGCAGAACTGAATGTAAAAGCAGCATAATAGCATAAACAGCGGAATAGCTGTTTTGTTTATTCGTGTTGCTACTCTATGTCGGTTAAGGTAGAAGCCGTTTGAAAGCTGACTGCAAACACCATGATTTTCATTAGCATGTCATTTCATTAAATGCTAGCAGTAAGTTACTTTCATATTCATGCTCATTTCCATTAGCACATCTATTAAGAATTTGACTGTCATTATTATTATGTATTTATATATATATATTTTTTTTAATTCTCTCTTATAATGACTTTTGTCTTTCTCATCCTTCTGAACTTTTGTTCGATTTTGCACTCGCTCTTCAAGTCTGTTTTCTGTAAATTGTGATTTAAATCTCAATGGATCTCTTCCTAGTTAAATAAAGGTTGAAAAAAATAAGCTAAAAAAATCAGCACTAATTTCCATCTTGGGTGTTTGATACTGTATGTGCATTAGATTGAACTATACAGTGGACCCCCATGTTACAGCGTCCCTGGCTCATGTTTTTTTCATGTTGCGATGTGGAATTCTGAGTTTTTTTCATCCCCTCTATATGGTATTTTCCCAGTTTTACGGGAAAAAAACTGTCATGACCCTAGGGGCTCGGCTGTATTTATGTTGTTTTGTATCCCTCTGCAGGCGTTTTTAGGTAATTGCACTTATTTTCAGTTGCCGTCAATGCCTCCATGCAATGTGTCACTACAACGCTGGTCTGCTATTGGTCTGCGTCTCCTCACGGAGATACTGGTCTGCTATTGGTTGGCCTCACTCGTTTCAAAATGGCGGAACGGTAAAGCTTTGTTCTATCGTGAGTGGTTACAAAACTGTATTTATAGTGCATTCTATTGCTTAATTCAAATTTGAATGGGTTAGCCATGGGTCACAAGATTGCTAGTTAAAGAGAGAAGTAAGAAGAGGATTTATATGGAAACGAAGCTGGAGATAATCAAGAAATATAAAGCTAGCCTAGCCTAGACTACCCTTACAAGGGAATATGGGCATAACAAGCGCCAATCAAAGGTAAATAAATCCTTTTTATATTTTTTATTTCTGATGTTTTCTGATTGTATACATGTATATTATATATACGTAGCACTGACTATACTATTTTGGTACCAATTATTAATAAGTATGTACAATTTTGATGTTTTTACCTGGGGTTCTAACCTATGTATAGCTAATGTGTTTAGAATCTAAACACATTAGCTATTTAACATTGGTTTGGATTGCCTGCCATACGGTGAATGTGCCTTACGGGCCCAACCGCGGAACGGATTAATCTCATAACATGGGGGCCCACTGTGTTGCTGTTTAATAAACTAGTCTTATAATAAACCTGAACTTGGTGTGACAGAGAGTTTATCTGAAAACTACTGTAGATATTGTAGACACAGTGGACGCTTTCGCTAACCTGACATGGATGACCATCAGAGCAATTCCGGGGGAGAAAGAAAAAAAGGCCAATGTAAATGACTTTTCTTGTACTACTTGGTTTTTCCAAAAGGGATAAAACAACTCATTTTTAGAGGAGTTTTATTCGATTTTAATATTATAGATTGAGGGCACGTGTTTGACTCAACGTTGGGGTTAAGGGTTAAAATCATTTTATCTTGGAATTGCTACACTCAGGTCCAATGCAAGAGAGGATTAAAGTTCAGAGTTCAGAAGTAAGGTCTTAGTGACAAAGCCAATTATGACATCAGGTGTGTGAGTGGCTGCATGCACAAACAAGCTGAACAAATTATGGCATCCTCGAGGAAGCACACCGAGAGAAAAGGGAAATTGGCCAAAAGACGGCAGGAAGTCTCTAGGTTCTGATCCAACATTTGTCTGATGAGGATGTGCTGTGCTGGCGGCACTTTGAGAGAGAGAAACACAGCCTTGTCCTTCAGGTGTGGTTCACTTCACACATTCAGCAAAGACGGGAACACAAAATGCTTAGAGGAGCATTTCATGCAGCATAATTCTGGGCCACCAAACAAAACAAAACCAAAAAAAGTGACACTGCAAAACATGACAGAAAGTGTTTATGACAAGCCAGAAAATGCTGATCGAATTTTGCAGCAAAACGAGAGTTAATTTGTAAGTGATGGGGCATTTAGTATGGCACCGGTAGTCAAAGAGAGGGAGAAAGAGAGGGAGGGCCCTTTTCTCTTGTGCAGACGAGCCGCAAGCAACTATCGGCCCCCTTTCCGGTTACACGGCCCACTTGATTGATGGCTCGGCACTGCCGATGCCCTTTTGGGTCCCTTTTGCGACACGGAGCTTACTCTACGTTTATCTCCTTGCTAAAAGAAGAACGAGGCTAATATTGTGGCTTCATGACAATCAGAGAAGTTCATTCCTTCTTCATTTCTTGTTAGGGAACAAAAAAATGCAGTTGATTTGGATTTGTGTGCTGATTCAAACTAAAATTGCCATGTTTATTACAAGATTACCAGCGGTGAGATGTGTATGCCGCTCTCAATAGGTCTGAATAACAGAAAACTAACATAGTCACCAAGAAGAGGACCACTTTTTTCCTTGGTCCTGTAATTGACTTTATTTATCATATAGGGCTGCTGACAGGCAGTATTTCAATTCTAAGTGACATCAATCCGTCAACTCAAGTTGTCGTGCAAAGCTGGCCGCACAGTTTCTAGTAGTGATAAAAAAATGAAGCCAGATCCAGCACCTGTGATATTTTAATTATTCATTTATTTTTGGCTCCTCTAAATCACATGCCGGGTTTAAAGCTGAGCAGAATTTTGATACATTGCCATGACACTAGAACTGTCCAAGGGGCTGCAAAAACATATCACAAATGGCTCATGAGAATTCATTTGCCCATCACCACTTTATGGTTTACTTCCCAAGTCGGTGGTCCGATCTAGTTTTACAAGTTTAGTTTCTGAGTCTTTTGTGTCTATAGACTTTCAACTGTATTTTTCCAACTGTATGTTTCATTTAGAGTCATTGACATTCATTTAACTTTTAATAAAACGGGATCTTATAGCTTAAAAACGAGACATGGTAGCTTGTTGCTGATCCAAACTTAGTTAAAAACAGTTGTCAAACCTATAACTCAACAAAGCAAGGTGTTTCCTCGCGTAACCGGCACTTAACCGTCTAATGTGGCGTCAAACCAGACCTGTTTGAGCTTTATCCATTGAAGGTCAAAGACACACAAAAAGAAAAACAGGAGGGGGGGGACCCACTTGATCTTTGATTCTGAAACTGAAGGTCTCACTTTATTTTGGTAGGTTTGGTAGTTAATTATTGAAACGAATCCCAATGTTTTATGGGTCTTAAAAGACCAGTTAAAATGCTCTTAAAATGTGCTTCTTAGCTATTTTTCAATAATATAGTACTCTTCCTGTGAAATAAAAAAAACCATATTATATATATATATATATATATATATATATATATATATATATATATATATATATATATATATATATATACACACACACATACATACAGTGAGCCCCCATGTTACAACATTAATCCATTCCGTGGTTGGGTTGGAAGGCGAATTCATCGTATGACGGGCAATCCAAACCTATATTAAAAAGCTAATGCGTTAAGAACCTCAGGTAAAAACATCAAAATTGTACATACGTATTACAAATTCTTACCAAAATTAGTATAGTAAGTGCTACTTATATATAAAATACATGTATACAATCAGAAAGCATCATAAATAAAAAATATAGAAAGGATTTATTTACCTTTGAGTGCCGCTTGTTATGCCCACATTCCCTAATAAGGGTTATCTCCATCATCGTTTCCATATAAATCATCTTCTTACTTCTCGCTATATATATATATATATATATATATATATATATATATATATACACACACATATGTATACATATAAATTTTCGCGGTTAGTGGGGGGGTGTCAAGCCCCCGCAAATTCTGAAACTCGCGAAGTAGGGTTTCAGTTCCCAGATTTCTATGTTATATATATATATATATATATATATATATATATATATATATATATATATATATATATATATATTTTACGTATTTTATTTCCTTTCTCCTATATATATATATATATACACACACTAGCGGGTTAGCAACAACTAACAACAACTACTAACTATAAAGTGCAACCTCTACACAAACGAACACATAAACAGAATAAACACTCATCTCTTATTAAACACAGGCAGTAGCATGCGTTAAACAAAAATGATCATAAACTATAAATATGAGCTTACGTTGTCATTCACTACATCACCGTAACGAGTCGAATGACCCACAGAGAACATAAAATAGGAGACGGAAATGCAACGCGACCCGACAAATTTATAGCATACATTTCAAAATAAGATTAAAAAAAAACGTCACGAACTCTAAAGCTTGAAGAATTCTTAACATAGTTATTAACTAATATGCTTTTTTCAATTTTTTTTTTATTTTTGCGCATTTTTTAAATAATTTTTTTATTTTGAAATATTTTTAATTTTTCCTGGAAAAACCCGCCAAGTACTGAGACCGCGATATCTGAGACCGCGAAGTAGGAGGGATCACTGTGTGTGTATATATATATATATATATATATATATATATATATATATATATATATATGGATCAAATCATGTACTGACTGCATAAACTATAGTTTATGCCTAAAAAATCCAGTTCCAATGGTATGACAGCTGACACGGCCCGGCGCGATTAATTAACTTGATTTGCAGGCCCAACACGGTTATTTTTTCTGAGGACTTAAGAGTGTGTGGCCCCACGCTCATGTTTGTAGTTTAAATTTCCCTGACTTTCGTTTATTCGTAACTCCTTTGTGCTCCATATCGTAATAGTGGGTCAGAAATATAAAATGCACGCCGAGGAAAAAATTAAAAAGACAGCGGCGCCAGCCTTCACCTACGCTTGGCTCCAAACGCATACCGTTGCATGTTTGTCGTTTAAATTTCCCTGACTTTCGTTTATTTGTAACTTCCCTGTGCTCCATAATGAAATAGCTGGTCAAAATTATATAATGCATGGCGAGGGGAAAATCAAAAGAATTGCGGCGCAGCGTTCACAAGTGCATGGCTTGATCTGGATCCATTCTGCGCTCTGCGGCTCCTGTTTAGTAGTTAAATAGCAATTACCAATAACACATTCTCTGTTTAATCTGATTATTTTTTTCAATAACAAATATTTGTTTGTATTCTATTAATAAAATTTGATGACTTTGCTGATTGTTTTTAATACATTCCCTTTAGTAAAGCACCATCTAGTGGTTGCATCACGCAACTCTATCTAGTGGATACATAATGCAACCCCAGCCAGTACTATGGTTTCAACTCATATCATCCGCAAAAAGCAGAGATGCAATGCAAAGGCTCCCAAACCCTCAACACTTCGACTGCGCCAAGAAATTGTCTCCATAAAAGTAATGAACAGAATCGGTGACAAAGGGCAGCGTGTGGACCAAACTCTTGACATTGGTCGTGCAAGGACCAAACAGTCAGGGTGTCCTGCACCCCCACAGAGATCCCTGCGGGACACGGTCAAACGCTTTCTCCAAGTCTACAAAGCACATGTAGACTGGTTAGTGAACTCCCATGCACCCTCGAGGATCCTGCTGAGGGTGTAGAGCTGGTCCACTGTTCCATGGCCGGGACGAAAACCACACTGCTCCTGAATCCGAGATTCGACTTCCTGACAGACCCTCCTCTCCAGCACCCCTGAATAGACTTTACCGGGGAGACTGTGGAGTGTGATTCCTCTGTAGTTGGAACACACCTTCCGATCACCCTTCTTAAAAAGGGGTACCACCACCCCAGTCTGACAATCCAGGGCCACTGTCCCCGATGTCCACGCAACGTTGCAGGGACATGTCAGTCAGGACAGCCCCACAACATCCAGAGCCTTCACGAACTCCGGGCGGGTTCTCATCCACCCCCAAGGTGTTGCCACCAAGGAGGTTTTTGACCACCTCTGTATTTTTCTGTACATCCTAGCACATCACTCCAATTTACTTTTTTGTAGGTCTTACAGTCCTTCATTTGCCTAAAAGGTTTCATAGCTATAGGTCAAACCAAACAGGATTGACTGTAATCTTTCGACTGACAATTTTTGCAGCCAGTAGGTGGCGCTAGCTTTAACTGTAATATATGTTTGTCGATGTCTTCAGGAATAGATTATCATCCAATGTGTGAAATTGTGAGAAGATCAGATCATCTGGGTCAAATTACAGCACCTTTTACTGATCCGATAAAGCTTCGGAATGAAAATGGATGTAGAGGCCAGGCCCATTATCAAAACCGTAAAATTTGGTGGAGGTAAGCAGGGCTGTCTAGAGGTTTGTCAGACTTAATTTCAACGATATTACTTCAAAGGGCTCAGCTAAACATATAAAAACATTTTAAAAATGCTGTTTTTGGCTGCCATTAGGTGGCGGTCGCACTATGACAAAAAAATACGTTGATAGGTGTATTCCGCATTGGAAACCCATCAAATATATGAAGTTTTGAAAAGATAAGACCATCTGGGTCCAAATACAGCAACCTTGTTCGTTTTGGCAAGACATCAGACTGACATTTTTGTTTGCCACTAGATGGCCTTATAAGCAATTGAAGAAATTCTTAAACATGTGTTAAGGGCCTGAGTCTTCATGTGTCTGTCAAGTTTCAGATTTTTTGAAGCCTTTACAGCTGAGTCATAAAGGTTTGTGTCACATGTGGCGAAGTCCACATCAAAGGCATAATATGAAGCCTCGCCCCCAACATATTTGATGGTGGATCTTCACAGAAATTTGAACAATTGTGCCTCCTAGTCAGATAAAACACCACAGCAAATTTCAAAGAAGCCGATTGGGTCAAGCGTTTAGGAGAAAAAAGGAACAGTTCGGGACCTGCAAACGAGCAAAAACGGGCCAAAAGTGCACATTCAAAAATTCATAACTCTCTTTCTGTACATCTGAGCATATGGCTCAATTTTGCCCAATTGTGCTCCTATGTCTGATAATGCACAACAGCAAATTTGAAGGTGATTGGGTCAAGCCTTTAGGAGAAACAAGGAGGAGTTTGGGACCTGCAAATATGCAAAAATGGGCCAAAAATGCTCAAGCCCATATATATATATATACACACACACACACACACACGTGTACAAAATTGTTGGTACCCCCTCAGTTAAAAAAGGAAAAACCCACGATTCTCACTGAAATCACTTGAAACTTACAAAAGTAACAATAAATAAAAAATTATTGAAAATTAAATAATCAAAATCAGCCATCACTTTTGAATTGCTGATTAACATAATTATTTAAAAAAACAAACTAATGAAACAGCCCTAGACAAAAATGATGGTACCTATAACTTAATATTTTGTTGCACAACCTTTTGAGGCAATCACTGCAATTAAGCAATTTCTGTATTTGTCAATGAGCGTTCTGCAGCTGTCAACAGGTATTTTGGCCCACTCCTCATGAGCAAACTGCTCCAGTTGTCTCAGGTTTGATGGGTGTCTTCTCCAAATGGCATGTTTCAGCTCCTTCCACAGATGTTCAATGGGATTCAGATCCGGGCTCATGGAAGGCCACTTTAGAATAGTCCAACGCTTTTCTCTCAGCCATTCTTGGGTGTTTTTGGCTGTGTGTTTTGGATCGTTGTCCTGTTGGAAGACCCATGACCTGCGACTGAGACCAAGCTTTCTAACACCAGGCAGCACATTTCTCTCCAGAATGCCTTGATAGTCTACAGATTTAATTTTACCTTGCACACATTCAAGACACCCTGTGCCAGATGCAGCAAAGCAGCCCCAAGGGACAGCATGTTGACAAGCCACAAAGCTTCTATGAGAATGTCCTTTGGACAGATGAGACCAAACTGGAGCTTTTTAGTAAGGCACATCAACTCTATGTTCATAGACTCAAAAACCAAGCATACGAAGAAAAGAACACTGTCCCTACGGTGAAACATGGAGGAGGCTCAGTAATGTTTTGGGGCTGCTTTGCTGAATCTGGCACAGGGTGTCTTGAATGTATGCAAGGTAAAATTAAATCTGTAGACTATCAAGGCATTCTGGAGAGAAATGTGCGGCCTGGTGTCAGAAAGCTTGGCACCTAGATCAGCGAGGATCTCACAACACTCGACAAACCATCAATAAGTCCCAACAGAGACTGTACTTTCTGTGAAGACTGAAGAAATTTGGCATGTCAGCAAAACGACCTGTTGAAATGCTGCCATCAGACAGACGCTACAGGAGCCTGAGGCTCGGACTGCCAGACTGGCAAACATTATCTTTCACAATTTGTGTGATATTCTCCACTACATTATTAGCAACATTGTCTCTGTTTGTGTTTATTGCTATTTTTTGCTATTTATTTATAGCTCAATTATGGAATGTAGTCTGCTGCTCGGGGAAGTGAACAAAATAAGAATTGCATTGTATGGGACAACTATACATATGAGTATAAATCTCTTGAATCATATATATATATATATATATATATATATATACAGTGGGCCCCCGGGTTACGAACTTAATCCGTTCAGCGGGTACGCTCGTATCTCGAACTGCTCGTATAACGGGCAATCCAAACCCATGTTAATTCGTGAATGCGTGCAACGCGCGCAAAAGCCCTAGGTAAAAACACCACGACTGTACACATATATTAAAATTGAGTGACATTATCTACTGTAAATTTGCATTATATAATAAGTACAAAGGAAAAATGACTTTTACCTTTGGAATGACGTGACTTGAGCTGGGTGGAAGCGGAGGGGAGCAGAGACCATCGCTCAAAGTCAACACGGCGTAGTAGATATGCTATTGGTCTTACAGTGTCACAGTAACTCTTTCAGTCAGGGTGCTAATCACGGAGATACTAAAACATCATCCTCTTATTTCTTCCTTTACCGCTGCTAGTAATTTTGGAAGCTATGTCTAACAGATAAAGTTTGCAACGTCTTCACAACATTCCTCCCTTCCGTTTTTCACTCATTTTCTCTCCTTCCTTCCATCCCAACCAGCTGTGCCATCAAGCTATATAAAGGCGTTCGGCCAATAGCATATCAGCACTTCTGTGATTGACGTGTGATGCCGGCCAATAGCATCTTCGTGAGTGAGACCGGGTGACCTTAATCGACCAATATCATATTGGCATCTCCGTGACTGACTGATACTTATTCGCACTTTTTTTTAAACGGTTGGAATGTATTGACAATTAATTTAAAAAAAAAAAACACATTTAAACCAATGACAATTCTTTGTCCTGCAATCTGCACATTTAATTTCATGTCAGCTGTTTTTCCCTTTAGCTGTACAAACACTACACTTAAATGGTAATATATTTACACACCGTGACTGAGACAGTCACTGTGACGTTGTAAGACCAATAGCGTTCACGTTACTGCCACAAGTATCTACTGAAAGTTTAAATGACGCAGCTGCTGATTTTGTTGACGCAGTTAAGCGAGAAACATATTCATATACTTAATGGCCGGCATGTCGGATTGCTCATAAGGCGAAAGGTTTGTTCGTAAGTGGGGGACAAAATTCTCCGTGATCCACGCTCGTAAGGCGAATTGTTCGTAAATCAGGGTGTTCGTAAGCCGGGGGCCGACTGTATATATATATATATATACATATAAATATATATATATATATATATATACATATATATATATATATATATATATATATATATATATATATATATATATGGGGTGTACACACACACACACACACACACACACACACACACACACACTGCTCAGAAAAATTAAGGGAGCACTTTAAAGAAACACATAGATATATCAAATCTCAATATGAAGGTGGATATCTATTCAAATAACGACAGGGCAGTGTCTTAGGAAAAAAAGGATGCCAAGTATTTTAATGGTAAAAAAAAAAAAAACCTTTTCAGCCTACAGGGGGCTCAATTGTGTAGACACCATAAAATCAAAGTGAAATAAAGATGTGGCAGGCTCGTCTATTTTTTCCAAAACTTAATTTCTGCAACTCGAAATGCTTTTCAGTATCTTGTGTGCCATCCCCAAGCTTGTATGCATGCTTGACAAGTCACAGCATGCTATGGGACGACGGATGGTGTCTTTTGGCATTTACTCCCAGATTTGTGTGAGGGCATCCCTGAGCTGTTGTACAGTCTGAGGAGCAACCTGGTAGCGCCTAATGGACCGAAACATAACGTCTCAAAGATGTTCTATTGAGTTTAAGTCACAGGATCGGGAAGGCCATTCAATTGTTTCAATTCCTTCATCCTCCAGGTACTGCCTGCATACTCTTGCCACGTGAGGCTGGGCATTGTCGTGCATTAGGAGGAAAACCAGGACCTACTGCATCAGCGTAGGGTCTGACAATGGGTTCAAGGATTTCATCTTGTTTCCTTATGGCAGTCAGAGCACCATTTCCTGGGCAGTGGTCTGTGTGTCCCTCCATGAATAAACCTACTCAGACCACGGGGCCCACTACAGGACGTCGGGCCTCAGGCCATCTTCATGGAGTCTGTTCCTGATTGTTTGGGTAGAGACATTCACACCAGTGGCCCTCTGGAGGTCATTCTGTAGGGCTGTAGTGCACAAGCAGTGCTCAGCCTGTTCCGCCTTGCACAATGGGCCAGGTATCGGTCCTACTGAGGGGTTCCTTCTACGGCCCTGTCCAGCTCCTTGACAATTCCTTTATGTTCTGGAGATTGTGCTGGGAGACACATTAAACCTTCTTGCTGCAGCACGTGTGGATGTGCCATCCTGGAGAAGTTGGACAACCTGTGCAACTTCTGTAGGGTTAAGGAATCACCTCATACTGCCAGTAGAGATAATTACGCAAGCCAAAATCAGCACAAGTGGAAAACTAGAAACTTGACCTCCACGTGAAAAACCAGTCCTGTTTTGAGGGTTTTCTAATTGTTGCTACTGAACTGCACCTGGTGTTAATTCCATGAACACCAATACAGCTGAAATTGTTTAACCAGACCCTCAACTGCTTCAGACAGGTTTAATTCAATTCATGCCAGGCCCAATAAAAAAATGTGTTCCTTTAATGGTGGTTTTTAATGGTGAGGCTATTAGTCAGCCTCACTTGTCTAAAATGGCGGAACGGTAAAGCTTTGTTCGATTGTGAGTGGTTACGAAACCATATTTTTAGAGCATTTTAATGCTTAATTCAAAGTTGAAAGGGTTAGCCATGAATCCCAAGATTGCTAGTGATGTTAAAACGAGAAGTAAGAAGATGATTTATATGGAAATGATGCTGGAGATAACCCTTATTAGGGAATAAGGGCAGAACAATCGGCACTCAAAGGTAAATAAATCCTTTCTATATTTTTTATTTCTGATGTTTTCTTGATTGTATACATGTATATTATATACACGTAGCGGTTACCATACTATTTTGGTACCAATTTTTAATATATATATACAATATACAAGGCGTTTTTATCTGGGGTTCTAAACGCATTATTGGATTGCCCGTCATACGATGAATTCGCCTTACGACCCCAACCGCGGAACGGATAAATCTCGTAACACGAGGGCCCACTGTGTGTGTGTATATACAGTGATCCCTCCTACTTTGCGATCTCAGATATCGCGGTCTCAGTACTTCGCGGGTTTTTCCAGGAAAAATAAAAAATATTTCAAAATAAAAAATCATTGAAAGAATGCGCAAAAATGGAAAAAAAATTGAAAAAAGCAAAAAAGTACATTATACAGTACTGTATTCATCAAATAACTAAGTAATATTAGTTAAAAACTTATGGTAAGAATTCTTCAAGCGTTACCGAGTGTGTGACGTTTTTTTTTTAAATCTTATTTTGAAATGCATGCTTTTAATTTGTCGGGTCGCGTTGCATTTCCATTTCCTATTTTATGTTCTCTGTGGGTCAATCGGCTCGTTACGGTGACGTAGTGAATGACAATGTAAGCTCATATTTATAGTTTATGATCATTTATGTTGATAACGCACGCTACTGCCTGTGTTTAGTAAGCGATGAGTGTTTAGTCTGTTTATGTGTTCGTTTGTGTACAGTTGCACTGTATAGTTAGTTAGTAGTTGTTGTTAGTTGTTGCTAACTCGCTAATGTCAGATAAATTTACAGTAAATTCACAAATTAAAGTTCGGCTAGTGTTTATGTTAGTTGACTAACTTTAACATTGTTGTTGATTTATTATTCAACAGATACTACATGATACATCATACATGAGCCAAAATAAATGTGAAGTTCAACGTGATGACTTGCGTACTCTGTCACCAGAGTCTTGGTGCAGATAACCAGTCCTGAGAATAAATTCTCAACAAACTAAGTAATATTAGTTATTTAATGAATATACAACAATGTTAATAATATTAATAAGGATAATGTAATGATAAATAATAGGAGAAAGGAAATAAAATACGCAAAAAATACAAAAAAAAAAAAAAAGATTGTTTATTGTTACTGTGGCTATATTGGGGTGTACATAGAAATCTAGGAACTGATGTTATCTTCATACTCTACTTTGCGGGTTTCAGACTTTGCGGGGGGTTGACACCCCCCATTAACCGCGAAGTAGGGGGGATCACTATATAGCAAAAAGTAGTTGTCCCAAGTTCTTCCTTCCCTCATTCTACAAGCCAGGTGAGTGCTCGTTTGGCTCCGTTTTTGAAAGCTCAGCTGGCCATGTTGGATAGCTCCAGGGGACTGCAAACTGGCCGCCATGATTCATTCCTGCCCCCTGTGTGAGACGTTGAACGTTCCCGAAGCTGATTGGCTGTCACGACGTGACTCGCAACAAAAGTTAAACATTTTTAACTTCTCGCGACACATAATTATGCGCCACGCGATGTCGCGTGTCAATCCATCGCGTCCATTGCGTCACAAGACGCGCCATCCCGCCCTTTCGCGCAAACTTCATCGACTACAATATAAAATTGTCAGCTTTTATGCCTCATCACGTTCCTTGTGAACGCGACATAAGATGCGACATGCTGAAGACTTGATCCTAGTGTGAGTGCTTACAATATAGTATTTAGTGTGCATTTTAGTGAATAATTCAAAATTTAATTGGTTAGCCATGGGTCCCAAGATTGTTAGTGATGTTGAAAGATGATGTTGTAAGAAGATGATTATGATGGAAATGAAGCTGGAAATAATCAAGAAATATGAAGAAGGCTAGGCTAGGCGAGTCCACACTCCCCTTGCTAGGGAATATGGCCATTCAAACTCAGGTTATGTCACTCAAAAGTACAGTAAATAAAATTTTTATATATGTTTTATTTATGATGTTATTTAATTGTATACAAGTATATTGTATATATATATATATATATATATATATATATATATATATATATATATAGGTAGTACTTACTATATAGGTAGAACTTTTTGGCCACAAACATAAACGTTACATTTTGAGAGGAGTCAACAAGGCCTATGATGAACGGTACACCATTCCTACTGTGAAACATGGAGGTGGATTGCTGATGTTTTGGGGATGTGTGAGCTACAAAGGCACGGGAAACTTGGTCAAAATCGATGGCAAGATGAATGCAGCATGTTATCAAAAAATACTACAGAAAGGTTTGCACTCATCACCCGGAAGCTGCGCATGGGATGTATTTGGATGTTCCAACATGATAATGATCCAAAACACAAAGCCAAGTCAACCTGTCAATGGCTACAGCAGAATAAAGTGAAGGTTCTGGAGTGGCCATCTCAGTCTCCTGACCGCAATATCCTTGAGCAACTCTGGGGAGATCTCAAGCTTGCAGTTCATATAAGACAGCCCAAGAATTTACAAGAACTGGAAGCCTTTTGCCAAGATGAAAGGGCAGCTTTACCATCAGAGAAAATAAAGAGCCTCATTCACAACTACTACAAAAGACTCCAAGCTGTCATTGATGTTAAAGGGTGCAATACACGGTATTAAAAATTGGGGTATGTAAACTTTTGATCAGGGTCATTTGTGTAGTTTCTGTTGTCATTACGATGTAAAAAGAGTAAACAGTTGTTTGATAATAAATAGCCTCACCCAAGCACTAACCAATGAATGAAAGAAAAGTTTTTGTGTTTATCATTTATATTCTCAGAAAAATGGCTAAGAATTCATAAATTCTGCCAGGGTATGTAAACCTATGAGCACAACTGTATATATATATATATATATATATATATATATATATATATATATATATATATATATATATATATATATATATATATATATATATATATATATATAAAATGTTGAGTTGAAACTGAGTAGCTGGAGGTCAAATATTCTCACGACCACAAAGACTACATCCCCCACAATCATCCAGCAAAGACTACATCTCCCAGAATCCTCCTCAAAGACTACATCTCCCAGCAAAGACTACATTTCCCAGAATCCCCCAACAAAATGACTGCTTATTAGAGCACCTGGGCTGGAAAGGTGGCGCGATCAGCAGCAGCAACAGAGTTACACGCAAGCTTCACCTTGGACTTTTGCCGTGAAGACACCAATGTTGGTGAATGTTCTTTGGTTTATGTTGCTTAATTTAGAGAATATAATTCCTGCGCTGCTTCCTTTTGTTGAATCAGCATTATACTGAACTCTGAGTTTGGTAGGTTTAAATGTTTGTTAAAAGCTTTAGGCGACTTGCTTTGACTGATTTGCTTGTTAGTTTTGTTATCTTGAAATATTTGACTTTTTTGACGCGGGCATTTCCTATGAATGACAGTTATCCTTTGATTTAATGATTGATTGAATTTGTTTAACTAAAAATGGGAAATTCTTTGATTATATTCCTAAAAACTGTTTGAAATGTGAAACGTATTCGCTTCCTGTGCTTTAAAGGTTATCAACCTAATGATGATCCACATAAAGCCAACAAATTTGTAAATTGAAATTAAAAGTTGGAAAAGTGGACTCAAGAGTTGTCCCCGGTGTCCCTTCAGAGTGAAATTAGGGTGGAACTTAACAGTTGATAACCAGGTAACAGCCTGGAACAGAAGATAAAGGGCTTCTGGAAAAGCTGTGGACGCAAGAGGAAATAAAAATGGCAGAAGAGGTCTTGAGGAAGAAGGTCAAAAAAACTGAAGCAGGAGAGGACCAGTGCAAAAAGCAGTTTCACCAGACAGGCCAACTTTATTTCAAGAGGAGCAAGCACTATGCTTCAAGCTGAACCGAAGAAGAAATTCGGAAAACTTTTAGATCGCTTCAGGTCATTTGATTCAAATGAAGACTACAGGATCGGACTGGAGGCTGATGTCAAGAAGGAAGATGAAGAAGCAGAACTTGATGAGCAGCTAGAGACCGATTTTGAATCAACCATAAATGACGCAGAGATCAAGATGGAGGAAATTAAACGCATCGTTCAAACTTATCTGTGGGAAAGATATGGAGTGAACGAGCTTAAAACTGTGATTCTTGAAGCAGAAGAAGTGATCGGGAAAGCTGACAACGTTCCAGTCGAAAGCGACAATGTGGAGTGCTATGAAGTTCACCTCACCCTATTGGGCGAGAAAATAGGTGAAATCGGCTCGATTATGTCTGTGTGGAAAGAATGGATCCCTGAAGGATTGAAGGATGAAATGTATAGGAGACTGAAAGAAGTGAGAACAACCTTCAACTGGCTAAAGCTGAGAAAAGTAGAATTTGCCATATCAAGAAGATGAGCTGAGCAATGCACAAGTGGGATAGCTGATTGACTGCCGTCGCCACCACCTGTTGTGAGAATCAGACCAACTACTCTACCCATCTTTCATGGATGTAAGAGAGTTTTACAGGTGGAGGAAGGACTGGGAGAGCCTGCAAAGGCAGGGGGAGCCCACTGGCTTGCCTGAAGTTATGAAGATTCAGCTCCTGGAGAGTGTGAGTGAGCCAATTGCAAAAGAGCTAAGACAACTTATACAACCTCGATTGACATGTTCAGAGTCTTGGAGAATAGATATGGCAACAAGTCCACCATCACAGTCGAAATCCTTGAAGAACTTGACAAGATGCCTCAGGTGAAGGGGAACCAGCCGAGAAAAGTCATTGATTTGATCCAAGCTGTGGAGAAGGCCTTGGCAGATCTGACACAGCTGGGGAACTCCGGAGCCATAAAAAATCCACTAGTTATCAAGTCCATTGAAAGAAAGCTTCCAGACTTCATAACAATAGACTGGCTTAAGTTCCTAGTTAACCCTGAAAACAATGTCACTTTGGACTCTCATTTTGACATGCTCCTAAAGTTCCTAAAGAACCAAGAAGAGATATTGGAGCGACTCAAACAACTGAGAATTGTGGAACACATGGATAAGCCAGAAAAAAGGCATGAAAGAAGGTTTGCATCAAAAAGAGCTACAAAGAAAGAAGTTGATGATGGCTGCGGTGTCTGTGGTGATCGTGGTCACTGCAACAAAATCTTCTTCTGCAAGAAATTTAAAGGTCTAAAAGTATTCAGAAAAAAAGTCTGTTATAAAGAAGCTGGGAGTATGCAGGAAATGCTAAGGATACCATAGTGAGGATGGATGCTGTAGAGACAATTTCCTATGCAGGAATGCAGACTGCAAAAGGGGAGGGTGGCCCAGACTAAATGGACTTGGTAAATGGTAAATGGACTTTCACTTATATAGCGCTTTTCTACTTGAGGTACTCAAAGCGCTTTACACTAGTCATTTACCTACTGATGACGCAGCATCAGGAGCAACTGGGGGTTCAGTGTCTTGCTCAAGGACACTTAGAAATGGTCTTGATGGTCGGGGGATCAAACCCATGGCCTTTCGGCTGGGAGACGACCACTCTACCACTAAGCCATGCCGCCCCATTATTTCCTGTGCCCAAAAGGCGAATTTAGACGGGAAGACGAGAATGGTGGAAAAGTTGGAATAGGAAAAGGAAGGTTTACAGAGGAACAGGAGGAGTCCTTATCTCACCTTTCCCCAGATCTAGCAGATCAGTGCAGAAAGGCATTCACCAACAGATCCTCACTGACACTCAAAGCATCCGGCCAGTCTGACTTACTGAGGGAGAATGGTCTGATTGTGGGTCTGATTGAACCTCCAGTGATCATGATGCTGATGCAGGTGACAGCAAATGCAGGTCAGAAGATTGGTACCCTCATCGACCTAGCATCAGACACCAATTACATAACCCACAAAGCTGCCGAAAGATTGGGCCTGAGGAGTGAGAAAATAACCGTGGTCGTGCATGAAGTTGGTGGAATGACTATGCAAGTCAACTTAAAGAGGTACCTCCTAAAGGTCAGAGCCAAGACTTCAAAAGGGACTGAGAGAGCACATCAACTAGTTTGCTACGGCTTGGACGAAATCGCAAAGGTACATGAAGTAATCCAGCCTGAGAAGTTAAAAAGACTCTTCCCAGATGTACAGCTCAAAGACCTGAAAAGACCAGCTGAAGTTGAACTTCTCATAAGTCATCGCGAAGGAAGACTAGCACCTGAAAGAGTTCAGGTCATCGGAGACCTGGTTTTGTGGGAAAGCCCATTGGGAAAAACAGTGGGCGGAGTCCATCCTGACTTGGCTGAAGAAGTGGAAGTGTCTGTTAACTCAAGTAATAACTTTTCGTCTGAACTCGTAACAACTTTATTTCTGGCGACTGCTGCCTTTCACGTTCACATCAACTCCATTTCCCATGCTTCCCCAGCACTCCCATCATAGCAACACTGCCCTCTAACAGTATGGCATGTGTAGTTGGTTCTCCAGATAAAACAACACTCAGTCTCTTCAAAAAAAAAAAAAAACACACAAACAATAACATAAACAATTGAACTTTACATTTGAAGTAATATCAGAACATGAATGTGCTATAAGCATCGAATGAACAGTGTAAACTAAGTTTGCAATTCACTTGATTGTCTAATGTTCTTCATAGAGCGCCTTCAACAAGAAGGCTGTAGATGCTCCCTTTTTTGTAAGACAGTCTGCCAGTTGATCTTTGGTGTCCGACCATAGCACCTGTTAAACTCTTTCTGTTTGGATCAGCTCTTTAAAGGAGCTGATCTCCAAGCGAAGTCTTTTCTCAGCAACAGGCTTGGTAGATTTCAAAGCCGCCAAAAGAGAATGATTATCAGTGACACAGATTATAGGTGCAGGTCGAACTGAATTACCAGCATATAGCTCAGAGAATAATGTTGACAAAAATATGGCAGTCAATTCCCTCAGACATAGCTAGTGTCTCACCTGCTAGTGTACTCCTAACAATTCTCTTAATCTTCTTTGATTGCCACGAAATAGGAGAAAATAGTCCATTCTCACCCATCAAAACAATGAAGTGGCCACCTTGAGTACCCCCAACAGAGAGGTTTGCAAAAGATGCATCAGTGAAAACAACCAACTTTAGGGCAATCATCTTTCCCTAAGTTTTGAAACTGCAATTCAACTCTTGGTTTTGATTTTCGACATGACTCGGTTTGCTTCACAAATGGTCTGTATGGTAGCACATATGAGATTTGATGCAAGATTACTGGCATCAAACATGGCATCAGGTCTGCTCTGTTGAGCAACCCACAAAAGTTGCCCTATTTTGGATCTGAGCTGATCTCTCTCCTCTTCGGTAACAGGTGAAGCTTGCTCAGCTGCTCGTGATGGTGTGAGATGTATAGGCTGCAAGTGATTGATGTATGTGTCTTGATGTATTTTTACTCTTCGGTCAGAAGTTACAAAATCCACACCGACAAAAGAGAAATTATCATGAGCTTCGCGACCAATGCTAAACTTGTCTTTGAGATGTGTCATGACTGTAATTTCAAAAATTGGAGACCCACCCCAAATGAAATCATCAACATGACAAACCAGAATCCCGATTACATTTTTCTTTTTGTCAAGCCAGTAAAAAACTGCTGGGTCATCTTTGGACACCGTACCTCCTGCTTCAATCATTGCATTCTTAACTCTCTTGTACAAATACAAAGAGGCATCAGCTAATCCATACACACATTTTTTCAACTTCCAAAGTGTACCTGCACAGTTCGCTTCGGGAGGAGGTTTAACAAAAATGTCTTTCGACAGTTCCATGCCTTGTAAAAAGGCTGACTTAATGTTTATTGAATGAAGTTGCCATTGTCTTTGAAAAGTCACTGCCACAAGAAGCCTAAATGACTCAGAGGAACCCATTGGTGAATCTTTCTGTAGCTCTGAGACTTGCAGCTCCTCAAATCCTCTTGCGACAAGCCTTGCTTTTGGTACAAAACCAGTCATTGTTTCAGTGTACACACCCATCGTGTGGATACATATTTTTGACCCTTGTCACATCTGCTGATTCGTTGATGCCAGCAACTCCAACAGGCTGAAGCATCTCCAAATTGTACCTGTTTTTGTATTTTCCGGTCACTTTTCGGGCACGTCCCAAAACTTTTGCTGTTTGTTGAAGACCATTTTCTGGATTCTTGAATGTTACAATCTGGCCAGTCTTTAAATTGATACTGTCATAACTATCATGCTGTTGTTCTTCTGCCCACAAGTCTTCCATACCAGACAACGGATGTGTTTCTGTGCTCTCAGCATGCATCTCTCCAGCTGGCTCACCAGTCATGTTATTGTCACATTGTTGCCTGTTGTTGTACTCTTCATCACAAGCAATTTGAGAGTCCTCTCCATATTCCTGAATAACTTTCTTTAGTCTAAGTTGGTGAACTCGAACACAGGTGTCCAATGACCACACCAGGCCCTTTCCATTCTGGACAGTCCACACGTTTATAAAAAAACCTTGTCACCAAGTTCATACTTCTCATCTGTGTGACGCAGTGGTTTCCTTAGTGCTCTCCGTATTCTGTCCGAGCATTCAGCTTCAGTAAAAGCCTTCCTTGCTGCATGTAGAGCTGAAATATGCTTGACCACCCATTCACTTTTTGTGGTACCTTCTAGCACCGAAGGTAGATTGGGATTCTGTCCAAATACCAGTTGATGTGGACTGTAGCCATGGACACTTTGCATACAATTCTTTGCCATCAAAGCCCAATCCATCGCAGTGCTCCAGTTGCACCCAGTGCTGTTTTTAACTTTCATTATGATCTCAGTAAGGGTGTAATTATGTCGTTCTAACAGCCCATTACTCCAAAGACTGAAGGCCACTGTTGTCTTTACTTCTATGTTGAAATTCTCAGCCATGTGTCTTACTTCTTCATTATTGAACTCCCCACCGTTGTCACTGAAAAGTCTTTTCGGTGGGCCATGCATGCTGATCCAGTCATGAATTAAACTTTTAATCTCAGAAGACTTCTTGGTAGTCAGAACACTTCCTGCACTAAAACGAGTGAACTGATCAATAATATGCAGGTACCACACTCCTGGCTCCAGCTCATGCAAATCGACAGCAACAGTTTGATGATATGTTGAGGCAAGTGGTAATAACAGCGGGTTTAGGTTTAACCCTGCAATATTTTTGACACACTTCACATTGAGCTACTGTCTTCTGCAGCAAGTTAACACATTCATTGTCTTTGTTGCCAGAACTGTTCAAAAGTCTTTGCAATTTGTCAGAAGAGGCGTGTCCGAATTGTTTGTGGAGTTTCTCTAAAACGTTCATTTTCTCATCCGTTTCCATTGGATCTGTTATTGGTAGTATTTCTTCTACACTAGCGGTTTAGTTCTCTGAATTAGTGTTGTATTTATCTTCACTGTCCACAATGTTTACACAGTAACTAGTGAAATCCAGTTTGAGAGACTCGTTGAACATTACTGCCCTGTCTCTTTCCATGTCCAAAACTGTTCCTGCTCTTTTTAGGGATGTCTTGCTTAGGAGTAGAGGTATGTCAACAGGAACAACTTCAGTTTCTATTTTGCATTTTGTATTTCCAATCTTTGCAGGTATTTTTACACTCTTGACTGAGTAGACCACTTTTCCATCTCCAAACTTAAATGGCCTGTGACTTTGTTGTTCAGTTTCTTTCATAGTATTAGCACTGTTCTCTCCTAATACTGCGCTGTAGTGTTCATACCATTGTTCTCCACACACTGTTCTTGTACACGCAGTATCAATGATAGTGGAGCCAAAACATTCAGTCATTTATATTTCTGCATCTGTTGACGCTTCCTTTAGTGAATAGAGTAACATTGAACTCTTCTACTTCCGTTTGATGGTCCTCCGTTATCTTTACACTCTTATCTTTGTGCGGGCAGTCTTTAGCCCAGTGAAATGTACTTTGGCACACTGCACATTTTGATCGCCGACCGTACTTGTCAAGAGGATTTGTACCGTTTTGTGGAGTTCTCAGTCGCAGAGTCTTCTGCCAGGTCTTGCCTTTTTGACGTTGCTGCTCCATGACATACACCGTTTCCTGGCTGATGCCGTCCATCACGACCTTCCCGTTTCTGCTGAAAATCCTCTTCAGCGCTGACTTCATGTTCACAAAGGTTATGTCACTGCACGCCGTTAAAGCCAGCTGCCTGTCAGCCATATCCAAGCACGCTGTGTCAAGCAGCTTAAAAGCTAAAACAGCATCGGGTAACTCCATGTTCAAAGTCAAAGTCAAAGTCAAGTTTATTGTCAATTTCTTCACATGTGCTTAACATACAAAGGAATCGAAATTGCGTTTCTCACTATCCTCTGCGTTTTACATGTACAATAACAAAGTGCAGGTGCGCAAGACGAGACAAACCTAAAAGCTAGATACTTATCTATAGTAATGTAAAGTGAAGTATGGTTGATCTACTTTGCCTAGTGTTGCTAAACTAAGAACTAAAACTAAAACTAAAAATTAAATACGAAAAACCAGGTATGGCAAGAGTACCCCAAGACAAGACATAGGTAGCAGCATATGACAGGACAATCCAACAGTACGAGACAAAGCAGGACAACTCTGGCTGTGGTTGTCCCAGTTGTGTGCATTTGAGGTAGTTGTTATAGTTCTAAGTGTAATCGCTAGTGCAATAGAAGTATAATTATAAATAAACATGGCAGCAGCAAGTCTGTGCAAATTTTGCAAGTGCATGAGTAAAGTTTGAGTTTAGGTGGGGGGCCAGCTAGGTGGTTCTTCTGGCGGGCTGAATGTGAGAGAGAGGAGTGGAGAGAGAGAGAGTTCAGCAGGTTCACGGGTGGGAGGGGGGGAGAGTTCAGCAGTCTCACGGCCTGGTGGATGAAGCTGTTCCTGAGTCGGGTGGTGCGGGAGCGGATGCTCCTGTACCTCTTTCCGGAGGGCAGGAGGCTAAACAGACTGTGTGCAGGGTGGCTTGTATCGGTGACAAGGCTTGTATCGGTGACATGTTGTATTTCCGCATTCGTGAATATCGCTGTTCAAACTCAATAATATAGTCCGCCAGTGACACGTTCGCGTCTTTCATAATCCGATCAAAATTGGAATAAGCCTCGTATATTCTATCCTTCTCCTCTTTTAGGAACAATCCATCAAGTTTAGCAAACAGTGTGTTCATTCCAGTGTCCACATTTAGCTCGTCAATGGGAATTTCCATCGCTGTTTCTCGCGCCCTACCTGATAGCGCCAATGCAACTGCAAGGGCTTGTTCTTTTTTTCCAAGTCCGTGACTCTTGTCCAAATTCCGACTTCATTTTTCCAACTTTCGTAAGGTTTTCCTTCTTCAATAGGTGGCGGAACTCTGCAGTTACTAACCATCCTCTGCTACCAGTGTTAACTCAAGTAATAACTTCACTTTTCGTCTGAACTCGTAACAACTTTATTTCTGGCGGCTGACGCCTTTCACGTTCACAACAACTCCATTTCCCATGCTTCCCCAGCACTCCCATCATATCCCAATGGCAACACTGCCCTCTAACAGTATGGCATGTGTAGTTGGTTCTCCAAATAAAACAACAGTGTCAGCATATGAATCAAGAACCCACTTTGCTCGGTCCATGCGAACCGCTGCAGTAAGATATCAGGAAATCACAGTTCCGACAACCATGCCAGCCGGGCTACAGCAGAAAGGTGCGGCTCTTAACATCTGTCAGTAACAGTGAGTTCCTTAAATGGTGGCATTGGGACAGCATCGGAGCTGTGTGTGAGCTAAGATGTGGAGGATGTCGATGTGGAAACTGTCCACCAGGAGGACAAAACATGACTCTGGGAGAGGAGAGAGTTTGAAATCATTAAAGGAGGCCTCACCTACAAGGAAGGGGATGCTCACGCATCAACCCCAAACTGGGATACAAAGTATCCTTGGATTGAAAACCCACTCTCCCCAACAACAAGAGTGCAGTCCAGCCATGTTTTATAAGGATGGAAAAGGAACTGAAAAACGAGCCAGAATGGAAAGCCCAAAATGGAAAGCCGCTTATTCAACCCAGATCCATGAAACGGTTGAAAGTATGCAGCCATAAAACTCACCAGTGAAGCCATAGTGAGGTGGACAGGACCAGTGTGGTACGTAAGCCACCTGGTGGCGTCAAACCCTCATTCAGTAACAACACCAGTTCGCATTGTCTGGAATAACAGTCAAAAATACAAAGGTGTGAATGATCTTCTACTGAAGGGACCAGATGTCCTCAACACCATTAGAACTGTCCTCCTAAGATTTAGAGAAGGTGTGCATGCAGCTTTAGTAGATGTAAAGAAGATGTACAACTCTGTCTGGTTGGAGGAAAGAGGTGCATCTACACAGGTTCCTGTGGCGAGACAGCCCAGAGGAGGAGATCAAATATTATGCAATCACCAGGTTAACAGTGGTGACAAGCCCGCTGGTTGTATTGCTCATTTGGCTATGAGGGAAACAGCGAGCTTACCCAACTTCACTCACCTGGAGGATGAACGGAGAGTTATTAAAGAAGACAGTTATGTGGATGACCTCCTGACCTCCCACGATGACTTGCACAGACTTGTCAACATTACAGCAAAAGTTGAAGAGATCTTGAAGGCTGGCGGTTTCTTCCTCAAACCCTGGGTACGGTCAGGGCAAAGTGGGAGGGAAGGAACTGAAGCAGATGTCCCAAGTCAGGACCAAGGGAAAGCCTTAATTCTTCCAAATCAAATGAGAGAAGGAGAGAACAAAGCCCTGGGCATCGGCTACCAGGTGTACGAGGACAAGCTCTACGTGCTGACCGCAGTGAACTTTTCTAAAAGGAAGAAGAAGATGCGCGTTGGCAAAGATCTTCTTGAAGAGGAGGTGAGAGCTGAAACACCTGACCCATTGACAAGGAGGGCTCTTTTAAGCCAAGTCGCTGCACTGTACGACCCAATTGGCCTATTTGCACTGGTCAAACAGAAGGGAGCAATTCTTGTTCGAAAAGCATTCCAAGAAGGAGGGGGTGGCAAGCTGACCCATGAAACCTGGGACCAACCTCTCTCAGAAAGCCTCAGAGAAGAAGCCATCCAGCCATTTGAACACTATGTGCGGCTTAGAAAAGCGAAATTCCACAGGAACCTCACACCATCCGACGGGAGAGGAAACCCTTGAGGCATCACGTTCTCTGATGGAAGTGGTAAAGCTTATGGAGCTGTGATGTACTTGAGATGGGACACAGGTCAAGGCATTGGAATCCGGTTCGTAGAAGCAAAAGCTAAACTGGCACCCCTGGATCAGAAAGGAGATGCTGTTAACGCGGAAATCTGTGGCGCGGTATTTGCAACCAGGATCACAAATGCAGATCGAGAGATGGTTCCATTTAGTAGACAGTCAAACAGTCCTGGGAGCCATACAACAGGACAATTATGGATATCAAACCTTCTTTGCTAACAGAGTGGGTGAAATCCAGAAGGCTGGACCAGTGCAAGACTGGTGGTCAATCCGTGGAGATCTTAACATAGCTGACACCCTAACAAGAGGAGGCACTCCAGATGATTTGAAGGAGGATTCCATATGGCAAAATGGACCAAAGTTCCTAAGGGTATCCAGTGGAGGAGTGTCCTATCAAATCAGCTGGAGAAGTCGCAGCCAAGGCCAGGGAGAATGTAAACGAGCTCCAACGGAGGCATTTTCAACTGCACTGACAAGAGACCAAGCAAAAATGAGTAAGCAGAAAGAAGACCCACTGACCACTAAGGAAATTTCTTGTCAAGAGGTGAAACTAACTCGCTTACTAAACATAGGCAGTAGTGTGCGTTATCAACATAAATGATAATAAACTATAAATATGAGCTTACGTTATCATTCACTACATCACCGTAACGAGCCGAATGACGCACAGAGAACGTAAAATAGGAAACGGAAATGCAACGCGACCCGACAAATAAAAAGCATGCATTTCAAAATATGATAAACGTCACGAACTCTAACGCTTGAATTCTTAACATAGTTATTAACTAATGTTACTGTAAATTCCGGACTATAAGCCGCTACTTTTTTCCCAAACTTTCAACCCTGCGGCTTATTCAGTGATGCAGACAATTTATGTAAATTTTCTAACGGCCGCTAGGGGCGCTCGAGTAAAAAAGGTAAGATTAAGACCGGTGGAATATATGCGTTGAGGAAGACTGCAACTTCCTGTCTTGTGAAAATAAATTAAACTAGCGTGAACATACCCTCATAATGGAAAATGCAAAAAGAAAGGCATATGATGCAGGACAAACTCCATTCCAGCTGTGATTCCTGGGGGCACAACGAAGTATTTGCAGCCACTTGACATTAGTGTGAATCATGCATTTAAAGTGGCGCTCCGTGTTGAATAGGAGAATTGGATGACTAGCGGCGAGAAATCTTTCACTAAAACTGGACGCATGCAAAAGGCAGCTTTTTCACAAGTCTGCCAGTGGATCCTGACAGCGTGGGGCAGCGTCAAAAAAATCACCATCACCAACGGGTTCCGAAAAGCCGGTCTGCTGCGTGACGTAGAGGAGGGCACAGTGACAGCGAGAGAGGCACTGAGGGAGTGTGTGACGACGTCGTCTACAGTATATGACACTGTTTGATTCCGACACTGAGGAAGATGACTTCGATGGCTTCAGTTCAAAGGAGGAAGATGAAGACGGCTTACCGTGATTTTTACCAGTATGTTCTTTTACCAGACCTGTTTTACCAGACCTGTTATACTGTGTTGCTAGCGTGTTGCTACCATGTTGCGAGCGTGTTGCTACCATGTTGCTACCATGTTGCTACGGTTTTACTGCCCTGTCACAGGCACCGTTTGGGAAGAAAGTTATATTAAGTTATATTATTAAAACTTTGAAAAGTCTCTCTGTGTACCGTCTTTCTTTGTAAATATGTTTACATGTTTTAATGTGGGCACATGCGGCTAATATGCAGGTGCGGCTTGTGTATGTACAAAATCGGTTTGCCTATAAAATGTAGTGGGTTGCGGCTTATAATCAGGTGCGCTCTATAGTCCGAAAATCACGGTACTTAGTTATTTGATTAATACAGTACTGTATAATGTACTTTTTTGCTTTTTAATTTTTTTTTCCATTTTTGCGCATTTTTTTAAAAAAAATGGAAATATTTTTAATTTTTCCTGGAAAAACCCGCGAACTACTGAGACCGTGATATCTCAGACCGCGAAGTAGGAGGGATCACTGTAGTAAGTGCTACTTATATATAATATATATGCATGCAATTAAATAACATCTTAAATTTAATATATATAAAGGATTTATTTACCTTTGAGTGACTGTTGTTATGTCAATAATCCCTAGTGATCTTAGCTTTCTTCGTAATTCTTGATTATCTCCACCTTCGTTTGCATATAAATCATCTCATTACTTACTTCTCTCTTTAACATCACTAGCAATCTTGGGACTCATGGATAACCAATTCAAGTTTGAATTAAGCACTAAAATGCATAATGCATACAACATTGAACGCACTCTCACACGAGATCAAGCCTTTAGGCAGCCATCAGTGTGACCCTGTGCGCCGACCAATAGCAGACCAGCATTTTCGTGACCTCATCACGTTGACCAATAGTAGACCAGCATTGTAGTGATGCCTTGCAGCAGAGGCAGTATGACACCAACAGAAAATAAAAGCAATTACCTAATAACGCCTCAGGAGGGAGGCAAAACAACAAAACACAACCAAACCCACAGGTCCTGATAGTTGTTAATGTTAATTGTAAAGCGGGATAAATGCCTTAAAGAGGGGATGAAAAACCTCAATATTCCACATCGTAACGTGTGTGTGTGTGTGTGTGTGTGTGTGTGTGTGTGTGCGTGTTGATGCACCAGTTGTGACGATGATGCTATTTGTCAGCACATCTGTGGCATTTTGCATCGTGTGCTATTATTAAGCTGAGGCAAAGTTAAAAAGTTGTTTTAGATATACATTTTTGTTTTGTTTGACAGTAAACATCAACTGGGAGTGGCAATAAAGGGCTCACTATGTGCATTAAGTGCGGCTTGTGGATTGCGTTGCCACTCATGGAGCATGCTCATATATCTAATTTGAAAGTCAAATAAAAAGTAAAATTTGCCAAGCAGTCAGTATGGCAGTGACAGGCGAAAACATTGTATTTTTTTTGTTTGTTTGTTTTTTGTCATAGAAGCCCTTCCGTTGCACTTTACGGTGTGTGTGCTTTTGGTGCCTTGGCTGAATGACGGTTGGGAAGCCGCAATTATGCCAACGGGCTTGCAGGTTGCAAGGCGTCCTTAGATGTCATGTGCAAGTGACATCGGGCCTGATCGTATCAATAGATTTAAGCAACTCCTGTTCATGTCACTCCAGGCTTCTGATTCATCGAGGTTTGCCCGCCCGATGAAAACTTGCTCAAATTGCAATCTCTAGCTGCAGGCTAGGCAAGCGCGCACACATAACACTTGATGTTTTATGCATAGCACGACATCAGTCGTCGATTTTACTCGCAGGTGTCAAGAATGCATGCATACGGTGCTCGGATTCGCTCACTTGGTTGCTAGTGATATGATCTGACGCTCGCGCAGCTCGTTTGCCCACGTTTTTAGCACGCGAGTCACTCGTAAAAGCTTACCGAGCATGCAGAACGAACAACGACAGCTTTGGCACTCACCTTAGGGGGACAAAGCGCAAATGAAATCCGTTGGGATGTGCGCGGAGGGAAGAAGACAGGGGGGGAATGAAGACGCTTTTGCAGGTGCAGCTCGACGGAGGGGGCGTGAAGCAGCACTTTGCGGCAAGGCTGACTTGGAGCGAATGGTAGACGACCGCAGCTTCATCTAGCGGCTATACGCATGCACTCACGGCCACCTCTGGCTGCTCCGCACAAGCCGGATCGCTTGCAAACAAAAGACGCTTGACAGGCAGGCAGACTGCTCCATGGCCCCCAATTCAAAGAGAGAGACTGGCGTGGGAGGGAGGAGGAGGAGGGCTCGGGCGGGGGTATCGCTATATCACCATAATCCGATATAAACCTGTAAAGGTTGAGCCAGTGTGTGTGAATTCAACGAGAATGTCAGTCTGAGCAGCAGTTTAAGATCGCATCCTGCTGACGCTTGCCGCCATCTCCTACTTAAGTAAAGTTGGCAAGATATTGGCAGATTCGGACTTTCGCGATAAATACCTCTCAGACAAAACGTCGTCGAAACGCCAAAGTTGCCTTTATGCCTCCTTCGTAACACGGACTACCAGCTACTATGTCAAAAAAGACATTTGTAAAATGTTTAAACCGTTTCTTTCGGTGAAAAGACGCAATTGATCTCTATGAGCAGCAGAGGCTGGGCGAGTGCGCAAGGGACCGTCTGCAAATTACTAGACGAGGAGGGAAAAAAAAAAAACAATTACGCCACAATTTGTAAATATGAATTCAACGAACACATCAAAGACATTAACATAATCATATTGGGACAGTGCTTTTGGATAAATAAAAAAAGCGTTTGTTTAAGTTTTGTTCTTAAAAATCATTATTGAACTGAATATTCATCTATAGCTCCAATATTGTTTAATATAAGGAGTCCAAAATCACTGGTCGTGATGTTTTTACCTAAGGTTTTTGCACGCGTTGCACGCATTAACTAATTAACATAGGTTTGGATTGCCCGTCATACGAGCAGTTCAAGTTACGAGCGTAGCCACTGAACGAATTAAGTTCGTAATACGGGGGCCCACTGTATATATATATATATATATATATATATATATATATATATATATATATATATATATATATATATATATATATATATATATTGCTCCCAGATTAAACAACAAAAAACCAAGAGGTTAGTTAGTTCCAGTGTTGATGTGCCGGCTGTTGCTAAGTGCTAGGCATACTTAAGAATAATGTGTGTCGCCTCATGTGAGGAAGCGCCAAGCTTTTGGACTCCTAATGGCGCCACTGATAGCAGCAAATAAGAAAGGAAAAAATGGCTGCAGGCAATTGCCCTACTTGAAGTTCATTTGCTGTCCAAATTGGGAAAGCTCATTAAAATGCATTGTGCAACCCAACGCACATCGCTTTTTCCTCATCATGTCGGCTAAGGTTTGGGTTGGTCACATTTGGGAGCATATTTCCTCTTCACAAATAATGTGAGTAAAATCATCCTAAAATTTGGCAGCGTTCGAAAATCTGTGACAGTGTTATTTGACTGCTGACCAGTCCATGGTGAGCTGGGATAGACGAGGTTTTGGACCGGGAACTGGAAAGGTAAAAAAATCGTTACACACAAACATTCAACTGCAGAGCAACTAATGTCATACCGCGGCTCACTTGTGATGTGGACAATCCAACATCTATAAGGAGTTACTCATCTTTACCCATCTCTACTTCACAAATTTTGGTCACTGAGGGAACATAATCTCAGCGATAGACGAGGGAAACGTTGTGCTCATCCAGTAACTCCATTTGATAGCTTTCGTATTTCTGGATCCTTGCCCCAAAATTGTGTCACTCATGACAATACACCTCCGTGTAAAACAAAATACAGGCATACAACATTTTGTATAAAACTTACTAGAAACAGTTAAGTAATAAAATGTTTCGTGTTCCCATTCGTGTTCCCATCCCCACTTGCTCTCAATTTGCAAAGATGCACTGTCCCTCTCATTGAAAAGCATGGAATTCGATTTACTGATAGGTGCAGAAACAATGTTCAAATTTTGAGAAGCGCTGCACTGGGCCATGCTGAAATAAAGCCATATATTTACCTTTGAGTGGTGCGTGTTATGCCAACATTCCCGAATAAGGGTTATCTCCAGCATCATTTCCATATGATCA
Source organism: Hippichthys cyanospilos (assembly GCF_059441005.1). Lineage (NCBI taxonomy): Eukaryota > Metazoa > Chordata > Actinopteri > Syngnathiformes > Syngnathidae > Hippichthys > Hippichthys cyanospilos. The sequence goes on from NC_142380.1 coordinate 20,042,077, forward strand.
TCTTCTTACTTCTCTGTTTAACATCACTAGCAATCTTGGGACCCATGGCTAACCCATTCAAGTTTGAATTAAGCATTAAAATGCACAATAAATACGTTATTTTAAGCACTCAGACGAGATCCAGTCTTTAGCATGCCGCCAATTTGACCGTGACGCCGGCCAATAGCAGAACAGCATCTTTGTGATTCCGTGATGACGATCAAAAGCAAACCAGTATCTTAGGGAGTCGTGACGCTAATCAATATTACAGTAAACCAGAATTTTAGTTATGTAAGCAGTGACGCATGTATAGAAGTATGAGCGCGAAGCAACTCGAAGTCACGCACACTGACCACCATGTTTGAGAAGCTGTTGTCGTAAGTCGAAAAAAATGTCATAAAGAGGGGACAAAAAACATCGTGCATTCAAACAGCATGACTTGCAAGGCTTGCAGCACCCTTCTGCCTTCCCACGCGACATTGTGCATCACTTCATTTTATTTTTTTAACAAATTAGCCGAAGAGTAAATAAAAGTTTAATTTGAATTTAATGCTGGTACATGCAACAGGAGTCAACACTGCACTGGATCATATTTTTATAGTCTTCAGTGAAACCCAAATGATTGAAGTCGACTCAATTGCTCGCCTAGCGCACACTTTTGGAATCATATCAAAAGGTAAATGTTTTCTGACATTTTGAATCCTGCCTCGAGAAAACTGCGGACCAACTCAAAAAGAAAGCAGAGCTTGTAAGATACTGTACGTGCGTTGGTTTGACGTATCTTATTTGTGTGATTGCGCTATCATCTAGTGGAATAAATTGGCGTTGCAGATTGTAGCTCACAGGTTCCCCTAGTCAGTCAATTAAAATTGAAAAAATGCGTTTATTTCAGCCATCATTGGGAACTATTTTTTAATTTCTTACCTAAAAGCAACAGAAAAAATATTTGCATTCCAATATCTTATTCTAAGGTTAAGATGTAATTCATAATTAATAATAATAATTAAAAAAATATATTTTTTTTACTTTGTTTGACTAGAAACAGTCCCCAAACTAGAACCCTTCACACTTTGTTCGGTCACCTGAACGACACCAGAGATGCATTATGAGTTGTTGATGTTGTTTTTTTTTTTTTTTTTTTTTTATATACAGTGTCACTGTATCCAATCCAATCCACTTTATTCATATAGCACAATTTTAAACAAACCCCAGGTCTCCAAAGTGCTGTACAGGAAAAATAAAACACAATAAATAGGTGACAGAAAACAAAAACAAAATAAAAACAAAATTAAGCAGTAAAATCAAGTAAAATAAACAAAATAAGATGAAGTACAATCAGTCGATACTCTGCAAAGAGTCGAAAGCCATAGAGAAAAGGTGCGTTTTAAGAAAAGTTTAAAAAACAAATTAAGAGGAGGCCTGTCTAACATGCAGCAGCAGATCATTCCAAAGTTTTGGAGCTGCAATGGCGAATGCTCGATCGTCTCTGAGCTTAAACCTAGTTTTAGGCACTCTCAGGAGCAGCTGGTCAGATGTCCTGAGAGAATCTGTATATCACTGACTGACTGATCCCTTGCTACTTCGTCTTTTGATTTTTGCGGCCTTGGTCTTTCGCGGATTTTTTAGGGAAAGAGGAAAAAAAAAAAAAAAGCTCTACTGTATTGGGGAGAGACAGCTGGGTTTCCTGCATGCCAGATAGACGAGGTAACTATAAATGCACTTGCCACGGGCCCTGCTCAGACGTGGAACTACTACAGTACACATATGTAGTTAAATCTTATTGGGGTGTCCCCCACCTACTGCCCCAAGCCAGCTGAGATAATCACCAGCAAGCCTGCGATCCTTGTGAGGATAAGCAGCTATAGAAAATGGATGGATGGATGATCAAACCTTATACACTTTACAATAAGTGAACAGTTCCCCCTTTCCTTTGAAGTCTTGCGCAGCTGCAGTCATATTAGCAGCGGCCTGGACGTTGAATTAAAGTCTAATCTGTACATAATCAAACATGATAACACTGGAGAGTTTACACTCCAAACTAAGGAGAAAAGACGTTCACCAGACCGTTGGAAATCTCATACCTAGATTTCTTTTATAATAAAATGGTATTTCAAGTGTAAACTCCCCATCGTTATCATGCTTGATCATGTACATATTTGACTTTAATTCAACGTCTGGGCCGCTGCTAATAATATCACAGCTGCGTGAGACTTCATAGGATAGGGCTAACTGTTTACCTACTGTGCAGTATATAAGGTTTAATCATTTAAGATTTAAGTAAATATGTGCACTGCAGTAATATTTGTCTTAAATAATATGTATAGCATGAAGACTTCACATTTCCTTTTTTTTGGGGAAAAATAGGGGCGCTGCTTCACAGTTTTTACTTTTCGCTGGGGGTTTACAGCCCCCATTAACGGCAAAATCGAGGGATCACTGTAAACTCATTTTTTAAAATTTGGAGGAGATTAGTTGGTGTTGGAAAAACGTTGTTGGTGGCTTTGATGGTGAAGCACAAGCTCCTTGCATCCATAGTCAATACATCACTCCAGTTCACTTTCCTCCTTTCGACAGTCTCCCATCCCGTCCACAGATCTTGTTTGCCAAGGGTGACGGCCTTGGCCCATCTTGTTGCCCCCTACTGACGCCGCACTTCCTCCACGACCATCTTCTTTCATACTGGTGCAGTGGCACTTCTCCTTGCTGGCCGGCTGGCTGTTAGCCCAAGGCCTCCTCTTCCTTGCTGAACAATCCCCACAATGTCAGCATGTCTGAGAGCTGCTGTTGCCTCCTCCACTGCTCTTTCTTCTCTCTACTTCACCCAGTAGCCAATGTTGGTGCGTTTTCCCTAACCACCAGATCTTTGGATTCATTCAAGATCATATGTAATCCTGTTTTACTGCACTTGAACTTCTCCATGAGGCTGGTAAGGGGCAATTTGAGGGCACTGTCTCCATGGAGGCTTATTGTGGTGAGGCAGTGCAGGAGTCCAAGCCACTTGTTGATGTAGACCATGACTTTTCTCTTCAACTTCTGTACCGTTGAGACGGGCACCTCATAGGTTGCCAGGAGCCACAACACCCGGGGAAGTAAACCAACTGGAGCACCAGGACTTAAGCTTCCCAGCTAATTAGGTATTGTCAGGTCAGTAGGCCTGCATTGATGTCATTGAAGAGCTGCTCAACCTGGTCTCTATCTTTCAGGCTTGCATCTTAGTGCCAGGCTTTTGACTGGCTGCTCAGATTCAGTGGGAATTGGGTAATTTCCGATGAAGAACTGCAGGTCAGCCAGCACTCCCTTCACCACCGAGATGCTGCGTGATCAATCAATCAATCAAAAGTATAGCCCCGTATCAATGATCTCTCAAAGGGCTTCACAGGTGAAAAGAGGTCCTGTTGAGACAAAACTGTCTGCTTTTTCACCCGATCTTGTTCTGTGTTAACCAGCATAAGAATATGAACCGAGAGAACGGTAAATAACTGCCACATATAATGGTGGTGAGGAGCTTGATCGCATAACGAGAGCCTCAAATGTCTTGAAGGTGTGATTAGTGCTTGCGCTAAATTTAAGACCAGATTCTGAAATTAGGGCGACGCACACCCTTTTTTTTACTAAGACGAGCAATGTGTGAGCCCACAAAGTTTGGGGGAGAGGCCTCATTTAATCGTAAAAATTAATTTAATTTTAACCAGGTTTCGCAGAGACCAAGCACTTCATGATTGTGATCTAAAAGAAGATCATTTACAAGAAGGGCTATTGAGGAGAGTGACCTCATATTTATAAAGCTGAATTTAAACCAGGAAAGTTTCCTAAAGTATCCGGAGTCTTAAAGTTAGTACAGTCGGCCCCCGGCTTACGAGCACCCTGATTTACGAACAATTCGCCTTACGAGCGTGGATCAGGGAGATTTTTGTCCTCCGCTTACGAACAAACCTCTCGCCTTACGAGCAATTCGACATGCCGGCCATTAAGTATGTAGAAATGTTCTTGTTTAATTGCGTCAATAAAATCAACAGTAGCGACATCATCAATCATCAATAGAAACTTGTGGCAGTAATGTGAACGCTATTGGTCTTACAACGTCACACTGACTGTCTCACTCACGGTGTCTAAATATATTACCATTTAAGTGTAGTGTTTGTACAGCTAAAGGGAAAAACAGCTGACATGAAATTAAATGTGCCGATTGCAGGACAAAGAATTGTCATTGGTTTAAATGTGTGTTTTTTTAAATTAATTGTCAATACATTCCAACCGTTTAAAAAAAAAAGTGTGAATAATTATCAGTCAGTCACGGAGATACGAATATGCTATTGGTCGATTAAGGTCACCCGGTCTCACTCACGGAGATGCTATTGGCCGGCGTCACACGTCAATCACAGAAATGCCGATATGCTATTGGCCGAACGCCTTTATCTAGCTTGATGGGACAGGATGGAAGGAAGGAGAGAAAATTAGTGAAAAACGGAATGTTGTGAAGACTTTGCAAACTTTATCTGTTAGACATAGCTTCTAAAATTACTAGCAGCGGTAAAGAAAGAAATAAGAGGATGATGTTTTAGTATCTGCGTGATTTGCACCCTGACTGAAAGAGTTACTGTAACACTGTAAGACCAATAGCATATCTATTGTCGTGTTAACTTTGAGCGTTAGACTCTGCCTCCCTCTGCTTACACCCAGCTCAAGTCTCGTTGTTCAAAGGTAAAAGCTATTTATCCATTGTATTTATTATATAATACAAGTGTGCAGCAGATTATGTCACTCAATTTTAATATATGTATACAGTGTGTCGTTATTACCTAGGGCTTCGGCGCGCGTTGCACGCATTCACGAATTAACATGGGTTTGGATTGCCCGCTATACGAGCAAATCGAGATACGAGCGTAGCCGCTGAACGGATTAAGTTCGTAACCCGGGGGCCCACTGTACTACTAATATTAATAAGATTTTGATGCCTTCGTCTCAGTTTGTAATTTGAGAAATTAAAACCTTGTTGCAATGTTAGGAATGTAGGAATCAGGTTGTTGATGGCTACAATGCACGTATTAATATTAATATTCCACTTAGGTACTATGTCACCTTAATTAGCACCACCTCAGCAGAAATCTTATCATTAGGGGATTGAGAATTAGGTAATGAAACAGTGTGTGGATTGCAGTGACCTAGACTAAGCATACTATGTGTGTTGTGACAGTCCAGCCTAGTGCCAGTTAACGCTAGCCTTAACAACTCCACACCCATTCTAGCAGGCTTGCTCCTTGCCTGCAACCCGACATGCTCTGATGTGAGAAGTCATGGAAGGCTCAAACAGTAATCTATGTTTCCAGAAAGAGTGATGTCACCTTCCCTGTTGGAGTAAAGGCCGTCCTTCTTCAGCAGGTCGGGCCAGCCCCAGAAAGCGGGCCAATTATCTATAAACTGGAAACCATGCTCTCTACAAAAACTAGCCATCCATCAATTAAGTGAGAATAATCTGCTAAACCTCTCACCATTGCCTCTCACAGGCAGAGGGACAGAGACAATTACTCGATCCCGACTCATCTTTCTAGCGAGATTACAAGTCCGAGCTAAATTCTTCTTTGTGATCTTATAATGCCTCAATCTTGTATCGTTGGAGCCGACATGTATCACTACATCTGAGTAACCAGTTTTGTTTGCACAATGCTGGTGTCTAGGCGTCTTGCGTGTCAGCTCCCTTAGACTAGCTTCAATATCGGATGCTCTGGCCCCAGGAATACACATTATGGTGGCTGGCGTTTTAAATCTAATGTCACGGGTGATGGAGTACCCTATAACTAATGTGCAAGAGCCAGTAGACTGAGATGGAGTGTGCATTAGGGAGCTAGAACGATTTTGCGTCTTAATGGGCTCACCACGGCAAGCATGCTGCTTAGGACTAGCCGGACTAGTGGGTAGGCTACAACCCGCACTAGCTGACGTTAGCAGCATAAGATTAATGCTAACCACACTAGCGGGAGGACTACGGGACGTTGTCCATCTGATTTACAATTATCAAACTACTCTGTTCTGGCTGACGGACACGACCCTCCAGGAGAGAAAGCCTCTCCATGAGAATGGTGCAGATGTTACAAGTGATTGATGTGGTGGTGCACAAAGTCATGCTTACCTTAGTATAGCCAAACGAATACTTACGCTAGCAGAGCTGCATGAAAACAAGGACGAACGGAGCCAGGAGCTGTTCAGAGAATCGGCGAATAACTAGCTAACGAAGAATGGAAGTTTTCTGAGTAATCTTCTAGTGCACGGAAATATGGTAGTAAGTATGGTAATGTCATCCATGTAGGCTCTGAGGGGAGGGAGGTGCTGGCAGGAGCCAATCTTTTGTCCTTCAATGACCCATTTTGAGGCTCGGATAATGACCTCCATTTTCAGAGTGAAGACTGAAGGAGATATGGTACATTCTGCCATAATGCCTACCTCCAGATGCTGCCATGAAGTTGTAAATTCAGGCATAGAGAAGCAGAACTGTAAAGTGAGTGTCTCACGGGGATGTTGAAAAAATTGAAGGCAGTCCATAGGAGCTTCTGTGGCACAGAGCCGAAGGCAGTCGCAAGATCCACAGTGATTGCATGGGGGTCCCTTTTCTCCAGTTTTGCTCTTTGGATCTGGTGCCAGATCTTGCTGGTATGTTCCATTCACCCCGAGAAGCCTGATATTCCTGCCTTCTGGACAGATGTATCCACATACCCATTTTTGTGCAGGTACAGCCTTTGTGCGATCACTCCAAAGAAGCTCTTGCCCTCCATGTTGAGCGTGAATGGTTGTTTGTCTCCGTGTGCCCTGCAATTGGCTGGCAACCAGTCCCAGGCGTCCCCTACCCACTACCCAAAGTCGGCTGGGATAGGCACCAGCAAGCATGCTGCCCGCGTGAGGATTAGTGGCTCTAGATATGAAATGAAAATATGTTGCTCATGTGTACATGGATGGATGACCCTGGCTCCCATCAGAGAAGGGAAAAGTTTGGGGACCCTTGGTCTACACAGTACTGTTCTAGATAAAGACTATATATTTGGTCCCAGTCTCATAGTAAAATTTACACTAACTCTAACCCTAGACCAGCAGTCGGCAACCCAAAATGTTGAAAGAGCCATATTGCAGTGGTCCCCAACCCCCGGTAGCGGTCCGCGGACCGGTCCGTGATCAACTGGTACTGGGCCGCGTGGGCTGCACCCGAAATAATGTTTTGGAGATGATTTAGTTTAATGGTACATGCACACCTAACGTGGACGAGGCGAAAAAGCGGAGAGTTTTGTATTGTAGTCAATGGAGTTCGCGTGACTGGGCGCGAATGCACGTCGGGCGACGCGATGGACGCAAATGGAGCTACGCAAATGGCCGCGCACGGTCACGAGAAGCGAAATTTCGCCTTTCGCGTGAAGCTTAATTTTTTTTTACTTTTTTCGCATTTTGCGTCACGACAGCCAATCAACTTTGGGAACATTCAACGGCTCACGCAGGGGGCAGGAATGAATCATGGCAGCCGCTTTGCGGTCACCAGGAGCGATCCAACACGGCCAGCTGAGCTTTCAATACGAAACAGAGCCAAGCAAGAGCACTCACCTGTCTTGTAGAAAGGTGGAAGCGAGAACTTGGGACAACTGGTATGTGCAGTGTTTGCTTCACTTAACAGCTGTTGAACCGTAGTTACTGTGCTAAGCTAACTATAGCGCAGCATTGTCAGCACAATATTTAGCACGGTCTCGGCCACTGCGAGATTGTGATATTGTAAAGTTTTTGCGCTGCCTCTGGCCGCTGTTGATATTACATACATGGTGATCAAAAGGTTGGGGACCACTGCCATATTGGACAAAAAAAAACAAAAAACTGAAAACAAATATGTTTGTGACACGTTCTGCCTGAGTTACGTTCTGCTATGGTTTTGTTGTAGAGATTTTGGGTTGTTTCTTTGTTTCTGCCATTTAGTTTGTATAGCTTCTTCCCCGCGTCTGCCTCATCTTTCTGTCCATTAGTTTTATCTTGTCCACCTGTTGCCTGTGCGTTCCTGCCCTTGCGTGTCACCCAATCAGCTTCCCCTGCCTCTTGTCTCTCCCAGCTGTTTTGCGTTGTCTTGTTAGTAGCCTCGTGTATTTAAGTTGCAGCCTTTTCTATGTTAGTCGTCGGATTATTGTACATATCGTCAATTCGTGTTCCCTGTCCCGCTGTACTCGCCCTCCACTCTTCCCCATCGTCCGAATTAAGTCTCGTGAGTTATTCCGTCCCTCGTTTATTTTGCTACTTTGTCTAGTTTTTGTCTTCTGCTTTTCCTGCCTTGTTTTATTATTAAAAGAGCATTTTTGTTTGAGCACACTCTCTCCGTCCTCCTGCATTTTTGAATCCCTTTCCCTCCACCGCCTCACGTCGCCATGCCACGACGTGATAGTTTGGAGCCGCAAAGAATTAAATTATCATCATTAAATTATCATGAAGGCAACACGTTATATGTATCTATAGTAGCTATATTAGTCTACCATTAACTACAAATACAGAATGCACCTTCATGATTAAATGTTTATATTTACTGCAGTGCATCCTGTTGATAATGACGCACCACGTGACTACTCAATCAATCAATCAATCAATCAATCAATCAATCAATCAATCAATCAATCAATCAATCAATCAATCAATCAATCAATTTATTTATATAGTCCTAAATCATCGAAGTCTCAAAGGGCTTCACAGATGAAAAGAGGTCGTACAGAGACATCTTTTAAGTATAAGGTACACAACAGCATCCCCTGTCAAAGCTCCCAGAAGGGGAAGGAAAAACTCAAAAACCCCAATTTGGGGAAAATCAGAAACCTCCAGAAGGGACCACAGGTGGGAGGAGCCCCCTTCCAGGCCCACAGGTTGAAGTGGATGCTGCATGTACCAAATACAGACATATACATAAACAATATAAATTACAGAAAACATATTGTGCTATATAGTGCAGTGATGTCTTGACAGCAGGCAAAGCCATTGGGCAGGAACCATCCCACATTCCAGCCAGGTGGACCGCAGACGGCCGAACTCCTAACCTGTGATGGTCGACCAGCGCAGGGCCCAATGGAGGCGGTCAAGTCAACCCTCACCATCTAGCTAGCCCCCTCTCCCGGCCGGAAGAGGGGGGCAGGAAAAAAGAAAAAAGAAGAAAGCTGCAGACAGGCTCAATTAATTAAATGCTTTTGAATATAAATGTGTTTTTAGTCGGGATTTAAAGATTTCTACTGAGGTGGCTGCGCGAACTTCCATAGGTAGGGCATTCCATAGTACTGGCGCGTGAATGGAAAATGCCCTTGATCCCGCAGACTTCTTTTTAGCCCGTGGGGTCGATAGCAAACCAGCATTTTGTGATCGAAGTTGTCGGGACGGAACATATGGTGATACTAAGTCGACGAGATAGGAAGGAGCTAAACCGTGTAAAATTTTATAAGTAATTAACAGCACCTTAAAATCACATCTTACGTGTATTGGAAGCCAATGCAGGTCAGCTAGAATCGGAGTAATATGATCAAACTTACTTGTCCTTGTCAATAGTCTCGCTGCTGCATTCTGTACACACTGCAGGCTTTTAATATAGGACATGGGAAGTCCAGAAAACAAAATGTTACAATAGTCTAGGCGCGACGTAACAAATACATGAATTAATGTTTCTGCATTGCTAAGAGAAAGAATAGGGCGAATTTTAGCCATATTGCGGAGGTGAAAAACCGCCGTTCTTGTCATGTTATTAATATGTGTTCGAAAGGAGAGAGTTGAGTCAAATATCACGCCGAGATTTTTTGCAGAACTACTTTGGGAAATAATACAGTTTTCTAGGTTCAGCGTGGTATTCTTAAGCAAGTGCTGATGATGAGCAGGGCCAATAAATAACATCTCAGTTTTATTAGGGTTGAGAAGCAGAAAATTGGAAGACATCCATTGTTTAATCTCGGCAAGGCAAGCCTCCAGTTTACTGCACTTGCACGGATCCGTTATTTCTAAGGGCATATAGAGTTGGGTATCATCAGCATAGCAATGAAAACTAATAGCATGTTTACGTATAATATCGCCGAGAGGAATCATTTAGATGTTGAACAGTAAGGGACCAAGAATATGATGATCAATAGTGTCAAATGCGGCACTAAGATCAAGCAGTAATAATATTGATGAGATGTTGGAATCCAAGGCGAAGAGAAGATCATTCGTCACTTTTACTAGGGCTGTCTCAGTTGAGTGGTTGGCCCTAAAACCTGACTGAAGGAGTTCAAATCTCTTGTTGTCTATCATAAAATCGCTGAGCTGTTGTGTTACAACTTTCTCAAGAATTTTGGCGATAAACGGAAGGTGTGACACTGGCCTATAGCTAAAGAGATCTTCAGGATCTAGGTGAGGTTTCTTAAGTAATGGTTGAATGAAGGCCGTCCTAAAAGCTTCAGGTACAATGCCAGAGGAGAGTGACAGGTTGATAATATTCAAGACAGATGACCCTTAGACCGGGAATAAATCTTTAACAAGTTTGCCTGGAAGCGGGTCGAGCATGCAGGACGTCGGCTTTGCTGCATTAACCAGGTGTGTAAGACACTCCAGGGATACTAAATCAAACTGGGACAGGGTAACCAGAATTTCTTGAACCTGATTGTCCGAACTAGCATCAACAATCACAGTCGAGGGGGTAAGTGGCGCTGCCTTTTTTATTTCGTCCCTTGTTAGCTGAATCCGCTGAGTAAAGAATTGCATGAAATTGCATGAATTGCATGACTACTCTGTTATCCGATGCCTCCACAAGTTTAACATCATATCAATGTTAATGAATTATGTTTCATTGGTTTGATGAAATTATATTAACGAAATAATGAAATCAGATTTTTGATGTTTTTATTTTAAGGATTTGAAAAACAACAAAATGGAATGTGCATAACATGCCCCTTATCTGGGCAACACAGTGCAATAAAACACGGCCTGCAATTACAGTATAAAAATAAAACATCAGCCTTTTGAAAAGGTAAAGTACATAAAATCTACTCAATACAGTTAAAGTTTGATGTCTGTGCAAATGCCAACAAGTCAGTACAAGGGTAAAACGAAAAAGCAACCTCTTTTGACATGTAACCATCGCAGCTATTCTCGGACCTGAGCAACAAAATAGAATACCCTTAAGTGTCGTTCCAAATATATGCTGACAAAAATCAGATATTACTTCATAAAAACAGGCACTTCGTTATTAATTATGTGTCTACGACAGGATTGTGTTCTTACCCATTTAATGTGACTTCTGTTTTCGGAGGTCCTGGTCAGCTTTTCAACATCGGGCATGTAAAATGTAACTTTAATCTTGACATGACTTGAAATGCAATCGCACATTTTCTCTCACATCCAACCAGGTACTCGGCTGTAAATGTAACATGCTTCCCTGAAAATGCCTTTCCACTTTGCTCTTTTTGTTATTTGACAACTTCTCGCTACAGAGCAAAATTTTAGGCAATCCTTCCGCATTGGCAACGAATGCAAATGATTCGGTCCAAGAAATGTTGAATCCTCTGTTCTCCTCAGTTATTTTTCTCTTTTTCCCTTTGGGATCCATGGCTCATGGTCACTAGTTTGTTTACAACGGCCACTCACCAAGCATCCTGCCCTGCTCATAGAAATGCGTGTCGCAGGCTATGACGTAATTTTTCATTGACAGAAATGTTGAAAAGTAATATTTATTCTACACATTTTTACAGCACTGGAAAATGTTAAGGACATTTCTGTCATGTTTTGCCTCTTACAGAAACCATATTAAGATAATAAAAAAAAAAAATTCTCACCCCTATCTTTTTCCATGTTCAAACATTTCTGAAAAAGCTCCAGGAAGCCACTAGGACGGCGCTAAAGAGCCGCATGCGGCACGAGAGCTGCGGGTTGCCGACCCCCACCCTAGCCCTATTTCACCCCAGGTGCAAATGTATCTTTTAAGATGGACCAAACGGAATCTTTTTTCCGAGAAAGATCTCCTTTACTGTGCATGAATAACACAGTTTCCCACGATAGACCTACAGTGATCCCTCACTTTTTGTGATATGTGTAAACCGCGATATAAAGAACTTTTTTAAAAAAAAAATTAAATTTGAACATTTTCATTTATTTTTTTATGTGAAAAGTCTTCATACTATACATATATCAGACAAATATTAATGCAGTACATTAATTTTATTAAATCTTAAATCATTAAACCTTATACAGTAACTGCTGTCATCCCTCCCCATCCATTTTGCTGTAGTCTCAGCTGTGGCCATATTAGCGACGCCAGAAAGTCAAATTAAAGTGAACGCTGTAAAAAAAAAGATAAAAGTCATAGTTTACAATTGAAATTTCCATTTATTACAAAAGAAATCTAGGTAAGAGATTTCCAATGGCATGGTGAAGCCGCTTTCCTCCTCCCGCCAGTGTGTGTGTTTTCTGATTACCAGCGCTGCCTTGCTTGGGGCACATGAAGTGGTCATACTAGCACTGCACGAAAGTCTAATTCAAGTGAAGGCTGTAGCAAACATGAAAAGAATCGCAGTTTACATTTGAAATTCCAATTTATTACAAAAGAAATCGACTGAACCGCCTAAGAGCCTGCGTGTTTTCTGGTTGAGATCAGCGCTGGTCTCTTGGACAACCAGACGCGGATGTTGGGGCCGGAGTAGATTACACTCCTGCCCTCATTGGTCGATAGTCGTGCCGGGCGCCAATCATGTGTCATATAGAAGTGCCAATCCCCCCCCAAAATCACTTTTAAGTGCCCTGCAAGACATGTGATTGGCTCCCGGCTCGACCATCGACCAATGAGGACAGGAGTTGTAATTTACTTCAGCCCCAACTTCCGCTTGTTATGTAAACAAAGGCAAACAACTCGATGTCAATCAAAAAACACACAAGATCTTGGGAGGAGGAAAGCGGCTTCACTGTGCGAGGGATCACTGTATTATTTTTTGTTATTCTCTCGATGTGAATGAACAACAAAATCGAACATTCACAAAGCGATGCATGCAAGAGAAACGGGACCTATTAAAGTAAATTAATTTGGGGGGGAAAAAAATCTAATCTCATGGAAAAAGTATTAGAAAATAGTAAATGTGCAATTCCTGAAGAAATTGTGTGTGAGGCATAAGCACTGAAGTGAGAGGCATTGAATGGTGAAATGAAATTGGATGTTTGAATGGGTTGGAAGAACAATCTTTAATATATTAAGTAGGAACGGTTTGAAAAGGCAAAATAATGTAAAAGACAATGGAAAAAAATGGAAATTGTGTGGGTATTCAAATTGCAAAAGCATAAATGAATAAGTGAAAGGAGGTGAATGGCAATGGAAAGAACAATCTTTAACATATAAAACATATACAAGTTGCAACTGTGTGAAAAGGCCAAATAATGTAGAAGCTACAAGGGGAAAACTGAAAAAAAAGTGGAAATTTGGGGGAATTGTGTGGGTATTCGAATTACAAAAATATGAATCAATAGGTAAAAGAGGTTTATGCCAGTGGAAAGAACAATCTTTAACATTTAAGGTTTGAACAGTTTGAATAGGTCAAGTAATGTAGAACATACTGTGTTAAAAGAGAGAAAAAAGTGGAAATTGTGTGGGTATTCAAATGGCAATAACTTCAATTAATATGTGAAAGGGAGTGAATGGCAATGGAAAGAACAATCTTTAACATATAAAGTTGGAACCATTTGAATCGACTAAATAATGACTAAATAAGGGAAAAACTGAAAAAAGTGGAAATTGTGTGGGTATGATGAGAATGATCCATAAGGCAATATGAATGAGTTAAATGTTGTAAATATGAAATGGGAAAGCTCAAAATATGAAAAGTTAAATCTTCCATTGGGAATGAATGGGAAGCCCTCCCATTGGAAATGAATCGTGAATTGACAAAGGGGTGAAAAATATGGAATTATAGGAAAATATTGGAATTGATGAATTACTGGAATGATGGGAATGATCCCTAAGGTGAGATGAATGAGCTAAATATTGAAAATATGAAATGTGAAAGCTGTAAATATGAAATGTAAAATCGCCCAATGTTAAGTCAATGGGATTTTTGGGGTGGAAAATAAGGAATTGTGGGAAAATGATAAATAATTGGAATGAGAAAAACGGAAGCACACTTCTTACAAATAAGTGGAATAATATGAAATTGGAACGTGTGAATCGGATGAAATGGGAATAAAGTGAAACGCGTCAAAAAACGGGCAGATTAAAAAAGAGGAACGACGTGTGCTTTTGCCTTCACACAATAACATATGTGTGAAGGCCATATGTGTGAAGGCTTTCGGCTTCACATAATAAGGTTGAAAATGTAGGTCTGTTTTTGGTCTAATTCCCATTCTGGACGTCCCCTCCCATGCCCGATGCTCGGAATTCCTCCAGCAGGAGTCGCAGGCAGACTCCCCGCCTTACGACCCTCCCTCCTGCCTATTCGGTCTCCCATCCATTCATCAATCTTCTTTTAGTCGCCCTGACAAAAGATGCTGGGTGTGGGAAAGTGCATTAGCAAACGCAGACAGACATTAACATAAGCAAAGAGGAGGGTGTGTGCGTGTGACTGGGATGTTTTGACAATAATTGAAAGTTTCTACTAAAATTAACATGAGTAATTAAAAAAAGAATTACAACACCTTTTAAAACTATTAGTATGTGTATCACAATGACTCTAATATGTAAAATAAACAAATACACAATCTGGCAACGGTCTATGACTGTCTTTGACAGTTAAAACTTGACATTTATATGTCATTTTCAACAATCAAAAAATATTTTCCTAAAGTCCTACAATTCTATTTGGAATCACAGCAATGATTTTGACTTATGCCTCCATGTGGCAATAAACAGTGTTTTTAGTGGGGGGCAAAAATAAATGCCCTTATTTGACTGCTGCCAGTGGATAACAGCAGCTTATTAAGCATCAATTAGTGAATACATTTATAATAGATCATAAAAAACGCCAAAATGAATAAAGTCTGGCTGAATTTGAAATTCAACGGGTTCCTGTGTGCAGGCTATAAATGGTGCATCTAAAATGACATCTTTCTTGTTGCCCGCTCTTCCCCAGCCAAATGAGAAGGGGGTGAGTCGTGGTTTATGTCGGGCCACCTCTCAGGAGGATAACAGGGTCTCTTTCTAGCATCCCAAACCAGCAACAGTACTACGCCTTCCCTATGACAACAGCCGGGGCACCCTCGAGCCTCCCCGCGGGGCCCTTTGAGCAGATGCCCGTAATTTGCGTCACCGGCCAAGGCCTCCATCATCCCGGCCAGGCCAGGCCAAGGTCGTCTGCCTTTGGCAGAGGCAATCCTCTCCCACACCTGTTAGGAGCTCCAAAGGCCGACTTAAAAATGAGGCGTGCATGCATGCCACTGTCCATCTACCCTCTTCTTGCAAAATTCTTCGGCACTTGAAAGCTTCATGACTACAGCAGTCAGCAAATGTACTGGCGCTCTTTAATTAAATATAGTTCATAAAGTCAGAAAAAAAGTAACATTAAAAAGTAACAAGTCAAATTTGAAAAACATTACTGACTGAAATGTATTTAAGTGCAAAAGTAAAGTGTAAGTCAGTGTAAGGCTTTTGCTAGAAAGAAAAAAAATGTCTCAACCACCACTTTTTACATTGGTACACTTTAAAAACAGTCAGCTTAAAAAGTACACAATCATGGGTTTAAAAAAGGGACAGACGCAATATTTGGGTCAATTTAACACAAATTTATGTTTTGTATGAAATTACTCAATTTTTAAGGTTGCCATTTTTCCGGGTTTTTGGTGCAAAACAAGCTAGAAGACAATTACACTGTGATTTCACAATAAATGATTGAATAAGTTTTGCTTTACGTTCACAGTAATGACTTCAGCCATATCCTGTGAATGCATTTATAACAACATACTGTAATATCACAGCCACGGATTACAATGTGTAAAAGCACAACTATACTATGACTACACAACGAACAAGTCTTTGATTTTACAGTACATTACAGTGGATTTACAACCCTTTGCTCTCTTTTACATTGTGTTTACAGTAGCTTACTGTGATTTTGCAATGTATAATGTGAAAGTCATGCTAACATTTTTCAATAATTTATTGTGAAAGTAATGCAATTGAAGACTTCCTTACTGCAATTAAACTGTACATTTATTTTACATAATATCCCATCAACACACAACTCAGTCAGTAAGGCCAAATTATATATTTAACTAGAGCTGCAAGCAGCTATAACGGGCCCTCGCAGACATGAGCACGTTGAAGGATGAACAGTTCCGAGGTATGAACAAATTTGGGTATGAATGTATTTGTGCATTTGCAGGCGAACTGTAGAGATCAATGTTCTACAAAAGGTAAAATTTTTATTCGCATTTGTCCAACGGGCTCAACTAAGTAATTGGAATGGCAATTTTGGTAATATATTTTCTGCCACGAGGTGATTCTAGAACTACGATGGAATTCATGTTTGTTTATGTCTGAAGGAATTGACTTTCAATCAACGTGTGAAGTCGTGAGAAGATGAGATCATCTGGGACAAACTGCATCAGCATTTACTGTTACGATAAATGGATGAGCACTGCTGAATAGGCCACGGCCATGATCAAGACATCGTAATATTTGATGGAAAAAATTAAGCATTTCTGAAGACCTGTCTGAAAAAACTTCAGTAATATTACTTTGACAGGCTCAACAAGGTACCTATAAATGAAAATGTAATTTTTTGCTGCCACCAGGTGGCGCCCACACTACGAGGAAAAAAAGTGTGTTTGGCATTGTACTCCCAAAATGAAATTTAGAGAAGACCATCTTGGTCCAATTACAGTAAGTTTTACCGGTCTGGCTAGACATCGGACTTTGAGGCGGAGTAAAGGCCAGGCCCAAATTTGAAGTCATGAAACTTGAGATTCATAATGTTCGCTTTGTCTCAATATTCTCCTGACTAATTTTCTGTAAATTTGCTGAAAGCAGCAAAGCAGAGAACATGAAAGTGTAAAAACTATCTCTTTTGTCTGGCACCAGGTGTCGCTATTGGTACCATTAAATTGCTCAAACAGGATTAGCACAGTGCAAAAACTGAAATATTAAGCTTTTTAACACTGGTGGCATAGGAAATATGATTCAAGTATTTTGAAGCCCCGCCCCCATCATATAGGTTAGCGGACCTTGATGAAATTTTTGGTACAGAAAAGTGTACAAAATCCGGCCAAATGCTACATTCAACAATTGATAACTCTGGTTCTGTACATCCTAACATATGGCGCTCTATGATGTTTTTGTAGGTCTTGAAATCTTACATATACATAAACAATTTCGTAGCTCTAGGTCAAACGGGTCAGAACTGACTCTCGTTTTATGATCACCTGGGCTCAATTACAGTAAGTTTAGATGACTTGAGCAAACTCCGAGTTTGGGGTGTCATACAGACCACCCACTTTATCACAAAGTCATAAAATTTGGATACCTATAATCTCTAAGTCTGGATGCTATTCGGACAAATCTTCAGTACATTTACTCTGATGGGCTTAGCACAACACATGAAAGTTTAAAAATTGACATTTTTGTCTGTGACTAGGTGGCGCTATCATTAAGTTGATAATCACCCATGCAAGTATTTTAAAGCTATGATGAGTAAATTATCTGTAAAGTTTCAGATTTTTTAAAGCTTGCACATTGGATTTATTAGGGTTTTTGTTGCTCATGGCTAACGAAATTTGAGTTTAAAACACGTATTTTGAAGCCCCACCCCCATCATATATGTTGGCCGATCTTCACAAAAATTTTCCCAAGTGTTCCCCTATGTTAGATAATGGGGCACGCCAAATGTAAAGTTGATCGGGTCAAGGGTTTCGGTACCAAAAAATGTAGAAAATCAGGCCAAATGCTACATTCGATAATTGATAACTCTGGTTCTGTACATTCAAACACATGGCGCTCTATAATGTTTTTGTAGGTCTTGAGGTCCTACATATGCATAAAAAATTTCGTAGCTCTAGGTCAAACGGGTCGGAAGGGGCTGCCGTTTGAAGGATCATCTGGGTTCAATTACAGCAAGTTTTGCTGATTTGGGAAAACTCTGACTTTGAGGTGGTGTAGAGACCACCCCCTTTATCACAAAGTCGTAAAATTTGGAAACTCGCATCTCTTAAGTCTTCATGCTATTCGGGCAAAATTTCAGTTCATTTACTTTTACAGGCTTAGCACAACACATGAAAGTTTAAAAAATTGACATTTCTGTCTGTCACTAGGTGGCACTATCATTAAGTTGATATTCAACCATGCAGATATTTTAAAGCTTTGACGAGTAAAATCCTGTAAAGTTTCAGATTTTTTCAAGCTTGCTTACTCAACATAAATGCAAAACAGTCGAACTTCCTTGTCAAATTTTCCAAAGCCATCTTAAAATGCAGAAAAAGTGCAGGAACTTGCCCTTCAATTGTTTAAAAAAAAAAAAAACACGGGAATCAGGCTTTCATGGTAAGCTGAGAGTACAGGAGAAAGCGATGTCTCAAATATTTAACTATACACATGCATCAGCATTGAACAACCAGTGCAAACATTTTTTTAGAAGTAATCTGTTGAATGTGAATGACAGATGTGTCCACAGTTTTATTTATGTGTTTGTATTACTAAGAGTTGTGCCATAGGAGGGCGCTGTATTTATTTGGGTTACTTCTGGGCTACCATACCTGTTGCTACCTTCCTGTGCGTGCGTAGTGTGTTTTTTTTTTTTTCAGTGTTGAGCTGCAGTTGTACAGAGCCTGACGTGTGGCCAGCAGCTGTATTTAATAAACTATGCCCTGAAGGCTAAAGATTATATATCTCTCTCAATCGTCATCTTTTCCTCCCGAATACAATGTGCTGCTTGATAGATAAAAGTGCAACAGGTTATGGGCCCAGGAGTTGTTCGGGAGAAAGGTTTGTCGACTTCCACCGTGTAGAGAAAACATGAGAAGTGTGCCGACGGGCTAGCGTAGCAGGTGCAGGCTAGCATCATGGATCACCGAGGGACAAGCAGGTTGCCTCGACTGGCATTTGATGGAGATGAGAGAAAATATGAGCTGTGGGAGACCAAGATGTTGGGACACTTCCACCTACTAGGGCTGAAGGACACGGTCCTGAGAGAACCGGCTGAAGATGAACAAAGAGCAGCCGACGAGAAGAAAAATGCAGACGCATATGCCGAGATGATATTACTCTTGGATGATAAGAGTCTCTCACTGATTATGAGGGATGCACCCAACGATGGAAGAAAGGCTCTAAAAATATTGAGAGAGTATTATGCCGGGAAGGGAAAACCCCGCATAATCAACCTATACACCACGCTAACGTCGCTTCAAAAGGCTGACAACGAGAGTGTTATGTACTATTAGAGCTGAAACCGCCATAACAGCACTGCGGAATGCAGGTGAGACATTGGGAGATGGTCTGCTTGTGGCTATGATACTGAAAGGACTGCCTGAGAATTATAAGCCATTCGCCATACATGTAGCGCACACAGATGATAATATAACGTTTGCAGATTTCAAAACTAAGCTAAGAAGTTTCAAGGAAACAGAAAATATACGCGCTGAGTCAAGTGACAGTATAATGAAGACTCAGGGTAGAAGTGTGCGGCGGCCCACGAAAACAAATGCACGTGACCGACAGAAAGATGACACAGACATGGTGTGTTTCAAGTGCGGCATAAAGGGCCATCGAGCTAAAGATTGTCAACAGAAGACATGGTGTAGTCGCTGCCGTAGTGACACACACAAAGACGCCACATGCAGGCGCAAGGACAAGGACAGTAAGGAGCGACGGGATGGAGCATGTAAAGCCTCGGGAGGAGATGGTGACGAGGACTTCGCGTTCAAGATGAGGGACGGCGACATCAGCACCCAACAGCTGCCAGAAGGCGGCATCCAGGAGAGAGGACTGATGGTGGACACCGGAGCCACGTCCCACATCATCACCAACGTGACCAGGTTTAAAATCTTTGACAACACATTCAGACCGGAAAAGCACAGCGTTGAGTTGGCAGACGGCACCCGTTGCAGCGGGGTCGCACAGAAGAGAGGGCTTGCTGAGGTTTGCCTGATAGACAATAAAGGACAGCGACAAAAGGCGACGCTGAGAGACGCTTTGTTCATACCATCATACCCACAAGATATCTTTTCAGTGAAGGCAGCCACTGCGAGAGGAGCCACGGTCGTTTTCAAGGAAGGCAAGGATGCTCTGATAACAAAGAACGGTACCAGATTTGATATACATGTGTATAACAAGTTGTATTATTTGCATACTGAGGGTGAGTCTACTGTTGACAACTGTAATGCATGTCATGACATTCAAACATGGCACGAGATATTAGGCCACTGCAACTACGATGATGTTCTAAAGCTACAAAATGTGGTTGATGGCATGAAAATCGAAGGTAAAGCATGTAGGCCTGAACAAGAGTGCGAAGTGTGTATTCAGGGAAAGTTTGTACAAACGAGAAACAGAGATCCTGATACTAGAGCAAAGGCACCCTTACAGTTAGTCCACACAGACCTTGCAGGTCCTGTGCCCACAGTCAATTGATGGTTAC
Source organism: Hippichthys cyanospilos (assembly GCF_059441005.1). Classification (NCBI taxonomy): domain Eukaryota; kingdom Metazoa; phylum Chordata; class Actinopteri; order Syngnathiformes; family Syngnathidae; genus Hippichthys; species Hippichthys cyanospilos. Next base: position 20,062,614 of record NC_142380.1, read on the forward strand.
TGATATGTGCAGTCATTCACTGATGACTACTCAGGTGCGGTGTTTGTATATTTTCTGAAAAAGAAAAGTGACACCGTGTTAGCTACTGAGAAGTTTCTAGCAGACGTATCCCCTTGGGGGAAGATGTTATGTCTCAGGAGCGACAACGGATGTGAGTATACATGCAATGATTTTCAAACACTGATGAGGAAGAATAAAATCAGGCATGAGACGTCAGCTCCATACTCACCTCACCAGAACGGGACTGCAGAGCAGGGTTGGCGCACTTTATTTGAGATGGGTCGGCGCATGTTAGTGGAGAGCAAGCTACCAAAACCACTATGGCATTATGCAGTACAAACAGCAGCGATTGTACGCAACAGGTGTTTTAACCGGCGTACAGGGCAGACTCCCTACCAGCTGCTGACAGGCAAAAAGGCTAACCTATCTAAAATGCAAAGATTTGGTTCGGTATGTTACACATATAAACAAGACAAGGGAAAACTGGATTCCAGGTGTGACCAAGGACGTTTTATAGGATACGACAAAAACAGCCCGGCGTACTTCGTTTATCACCCCGACATAAACAGAGTGCTTAAACACAGGCTGGTGAGGTTTGTAAGCAGAACAGCGGTAGAGAAACAGACACAAACAGACAAGACAAATCCAAATGACGAATATGACAGGGTGAGACAGCCTAGAGGTAAGGAAACCACACAGGAGGTTAATAAGAGCACAGAGGAGGCTCACAAGCCAAGTGTACTAAATATGGATGCACCTAGCGGTAATCTAGCACAACAGAGTGTGACAGTTGTTGAACCTGAAAGCAAAAGGTATCCAGCAGAGAGAGGAGGAAACCAAGTCACTTAAATGACTATGTATCTGAAGACAGTGATAGTGATGTGGTTCACACTACAGTAGATTACTGTTACAGGGCTGTATGTGGTGTTCCAGAAACCTTTGGGGAAGCTATGAGATCAGTTAACTCTAAAGAATGGAGAAAAGCAATGGATGAGGAGGTCCAGTCGTTAAACGACAACAACACATTTACTGTGACAACCCTACCAGTAGGCAAGAAAACAGTGGGGGGTAAATGGGTTTACTCCATCAAGAGTGATGTAAATGGAGAAGACAAATACAAAGCAAGATTTGTGGCTAAGGGATACAACCAGGTGATGGGAATAGATTATGGGGAAACGTTTTCACCCACAGCAAACATTACGAGTATCAGGGTGCTGTTACAAAAAGAGGCCCAGGAGAATCTGCTCACACACCAGATGGACGTAAAAACAGCTTATTTGCACGCGCCCATAGACTATGAAATCTACATTAATCCACCAGAGGGTTATGAAGAGAAAGATGATGGTCTAGTCTTTAAGCTTGAAAAGTCACTTTATGGCCTTAAACAATCTGGGCGTAACTAGAACAGAGTGTTACATGACTATCTAATTGGGGACGGGTTCACACAAAATCCAGCCGACCACTGTGTTTATGCAAAAGAGTCAAAAAACGAAAAGGTGATCATAATCATATGGGTGGATGACTTGATCATTACAGCCAACAATGAGATGGTTCTAAGAGAAGTGAAAGAGGTGCTCGCAGGAAAGTTTAAGATGAAAGATCTGGGTTGTCTTAAACATTTTCTGGGTATCGATTTCTGTCAGTCAAATGGATGTGTAAAAATGTCACAAGAAAGGTACATTAACAAGGTGTTACAGCGTTTTAACATGCAAAACTGTAGAACCAGAGAAACACCCTGTGATCAGAAGCTTGAATATTCTGTGGATGCTGTAAAGATGATGTCAGACTGTACCGGGAGGCTGTAGACAGCCTGATATACCTATCCACTTGTACCAGACCAGACTTGAGCTTTGTAGTGAGCAGACTATCACAGTATTTTGCTGAGCCTACAGAGGAGCAGTGGGTTACTGTTAAACATGTTCTAAGGTATCTCAAAGGCACTGCTGATAAAGGTCTATGTTTCAGAAGAAACGACAATGAGAAACTAGGCATACAAGCCTATAGTGATGCTGACTGGGCATCTGATACCAGCGACAGGCGCAGTACCACAGGATACTGTGTATATCTCAATAAAACCAGCTCACTAGTGTCATGGAAATCTAAGAAAAAACCTACAGTTGCCCTCTCAACATGTGAGAGAGAATACATGGCACTGGCTTCTACCATACAAGAGTGTTTATACCTAGAGCAGTTGCTAGAGGGTATTGACAGTTACAAGTATACACAGCCAATTGTACACGAGGACAACCAGGGAACAATCGCTCTTGCTAAAAACCCTGTAAACAGAGGGCTAAACATGTGGATACAAAATACCGTTTTATCAGGTCCACTGTAAGTGAGGGGAGAGTAACGTTGGTTTACTGTCCTACGGATGATATGGTTGCTGACATTATGACCAAACCTATAACCAAGATGAAACTGCAGAAGTTTGAATCTGTTATTTTTGGAGTTTAAAATGAGACACAGAGTCCACGTTGATTTTTGTTTTTGTTTATTGGTAGCAGAGAGTTCATTTGTGTTGTTTCATATTGAATTCATGAACCTGTGAACAAGTGGGGGTGTTGAATGTGAATGACAGATGTGTCCATAGTTTTATTTATGTGTTTGTATTACAAAGAGTTGTGCCATAGGAGGGCGCTGTATTTATTTGGGTTACTTCTGGGCTACCATAAATGTTGCTCCCTTCCTGTGCGCGTGTAGTGTGTTTTTTTTGTTTTTTTTTTCAGTGTTGAGCTGCAGTTGTACAGAGCCTGACGTATGGCCAGCAGCTGTATTTAATAAACTATGCCCTGAAGGCTAAAGATTATATATCTTTCTCAATCGTCATCTTTTCCTCCCGAATACAACGTGCTGCTTGATAGATAAAAGCGCAACATAATCAACTTCAAACATTTAAGAATGCACATGCTGTCATGTTCTGTTGGGTTTTGGTTGTGAGTTGATTTTGGGGGGTTCTGTTTTCTGCTAATATATTTCCTGCTTCTCCTCCTCGTGTCTCCCTGCGTTAGTTTTGATTTGGTCCACCTGTGTGTCCAGCAATCCGCTTCCCCGGCCTGTTGCTCCCTTCCCAGCTTCCATGCGTCTGTCTGATTAGTTTGTGTGTGAATTTAAGCCTAGTTTTTCACTACAGCCACTGTCGGATCGTCTCACCCGTTGTCCGTCAGCCCTGTGTCTTCCTGCTAGCCTGCCCAATAGTGTTTGTTTTCTGTTTTGCCAGCCTGCGCCCTTAGTTAGCGTTTTTGCCGTCCTGTTTTTCCCCACGTTTATTCCTGTTCCTTGTTTCAATAAATATGGGTACATGAAGCCCCTGCCTCGAAGCTTCCCTGCTTTTGGGTCCTCCACCTCCGCAACCACGCCCGCCTATCTCCCTGCCTCACCTGATCGTGACAAAGAGTTGACGATCCAGCAGCAGGATATTGCAGGTTCAATATATAATAAAAGCAGAATGAAGAAGCTACCCCATATAGAAAAGAAGGGTGTGGGCCCATTGTGATAGTTACATCAACGACTGTAAACCATCCACATGGCTTTATCATATCACCTGTCAAAACAGATAGTACATGTGTGATGAGCACTGTTCCAGCACTTTGTTTCAGATATAAAGTAATGTATAAATGTTATTAGAGCCCAAGCAGCAACCACTGCAAAGGACCCATTGTTTCTGTCGATAATAAAATATGGATTATTTTTATTTTTACATTAATCATTATTTTGCCCCCTTGTCCCGGTTCCACAATACTGAGTTATAGTGGAACAAGTTCAGAGTGATATTACCTTGCATGATCGAGCTGGGGAGTTCTGCTGTGCTGACATCCACAGCAGTGGCAAATGACTGTAACATAGTAACACACAATGGCATAAATTTAACATTAAAAGAGAAGTACTAGTGATTGTTCATAGAGTTAAAACAGGTATCAACGTAATCAATATCTCGTAATCACATTTTGCAGTATAAATAATGGAATAAAAAAATGTTTAACTGAAATTGAAGCATCAAACATTCTTTTGGCTTGTTGATAAGAAAATTCAGGATTAACATGATGCAGGCAGCCATCCCTTCTCATGCTGTATTTCAGACAGACTACCTAGATGGCAAAACATGTTTGAATTCAAGTTGATGCAGTTCACTCAAAATGACTTGAAAGTTCTCAGCAGTACTCTTTCGCCATCCACTGTATACTAAACTAAGTTTCCCCCTCCCGTGCGTGAATTAAACAAACAAGCTCAATGTCTATAGAATTATAATGACAATGTTTTATTGCGAGCGAGCCATGAAAAAATTTAGGCAAGCAAAATGATTTTCTGTTTTCAAAATCTATCATTCCTCGGTCAAAATCTATCATGTATGGCAGGAGTGTCCAAACACGGTCCTCAAGGGCCGGTGTCCTGTATGTTTTCCTGGTTTCTTCCCTTGACACACCTGATTGAAATGATCAACTCATCAGAAAGCTCAGCAGAAGGCTGATTATGATCCTGATATCAGGTGTGTCAGGGACAGAAACCTGGAAAACAGGACAGCAGCCCTTGAGGACCGAGTTTGGACACCCCTAATTTATGGCATTTATTGAGCGATTTCCACACAAAGAAACAGCTAGCTAAACTAAGCTAGCCACTGGGTGGCTGATCCTGCTCAAAAACGGTCCACAGTTGTGAGCACCTGCTAACTAATATGAACTGTGGTCATGAATAAAATCATGTTTTTTGAATGTAAATTCCATCTATTAAAATATCGCAGATAGACTTAATGCTTCAAACTCGTGGAATACTGTGAAATCATTAGGATTTTTTACCATGTTGCTGCGATATTACAATATTGTGATTTGACAGGGTTGTTTTTGATAAATGGATTTTACCATAAAATCCAAAGCTGTTGTAATTTACACAGCTATTCATTGTCAAATCACAGGGGACATTAAATACAACAAATTACTGTAAATTAATACAGGCAAATATTGTGAAATTCTGATTCATTTTGAACTGTGTAGAACGTTGGATCACACATTCCCAAATATGGAATTGGTCCTTTTTTGACCCATAATTGACCTATTTCAAACCAGCTGTAAGGAACATATGTACATGTAGGTAAAGATGAATTAAATTACCCTCACCCTTCCAAAAAAAAAAAAAAAGGCTGCCTTGTGCCTTACTCCTTTTGACTGGACAGAAATGAGGACCCCTACAAAACAACCTCAAAACTGCCTCGTTATATATTGTAACCAACTGTTTGGCTTAAATGAATAAGCATTTTGGCTCGCTTTTTGACTCATCTGCTTCAAGACTTATTTAAGTGGCACAGCTTCCAACTCGGGTAACATTTGGAACTGATTTCTAGCAAATAAAACACAAATACAAACTGGGATGCATGAAATTGGTATGTGTCTCTTTTTGGATTATTTCGAATGAGTCAAACGATAGAGAGCAAAAACAATGTGAAATCTGAAACAAACCAACAAGCGGGCTCTCGATAGAATAGGCCGCTCTCATTTCAGTCGAGGCTGTCAAAGGTCACGTGATCAATGGTGACGGGTTCCAGAGTCGGCGGGGGTCACCCGACCTCTGACCCGGCCGGCCCGTTGGCTTGTCGGGACTTAATAAGGTGCTTCCAGCCTGGCTCGTGCCGCTGCTCCTTTTGTCGTGTTTTACAGGAGGTTTGAAGAGCGTCCAAGCAGCTCCGTAAAAACAACACTGTCAACCCGTAAAACTTCACAACTTGACTGTACAATATTGCTGACTAATTGAACCTGAGAAAAAAGTCGGCGGGCTCTAGAACAAGCCGAGCAAAGAGGTGGTGTATAAGTAAGTGAATACTCCGAATTTCTTATACAAGCTCCACGCCGTGGTCTTTTAACTTTTTGTTTTGATCCCCGATTCATGTAATACACAACGTTTTGCATTTATGATTTGGAAAAGTTTCCAGCACTGGCCGTGGATGACTTCTCATGTAAATGACTTTGTTCAAGAAAAAAAAGACCCTTTCTTGTTCTAGATATTGGACTACACACGCTACTAGGTGAATCATCATGTTTTAGCAATTGCAGCAAAATCTGACATTTACCCAGTGGGTTTCATTCTGAAAAAAAAGATCTAAACACAACAATGGAAAAGTGAGTGAACGTACAACAAAAAAACTGCTAACAGAAAAATGTAAACATTAAAAGAAAATATGCTACAATTTATAAATGCAATCAAAAAATGAGAATGGAAAACAGATGCAAACAATAAACGACAGACCAGCAGACTCTGCTCCGGTCTGTTGTGGTGAAGAAAGGGCTGAGCCGAAAGGCGAAGCTCTCTGTTTACCAGTCGATCTATAGTCCTGCCGTCACCTATGGCTACGAGCTGTGGGTCGTGACTCAAAGAACTGAAAGACTGAAATGAGTTTCCTCCGCAGGGTGTCCGGGCTCTCCCTTTGAGATAGGGTGAGGAGCTCGGTCATCCGGTAGGGGCTCAGCGTCGAGCCACTGCTCCTCCGCGTTGAGAGGAGCCGGTTGAGGTGGTTCGGGCATCTGGTTAGGATGCCCCCCGGACGCCTCCCTGGTGATGTGTTTCGGGCATGTTCCATTGGAAGGAGGCCCCGGGGACAACCCAGGACACGCTGGAGGAACTATGTCTCTCGGCTGGCCTGGGAGCATCTGGGGATCCTTCCGGAGGAGCTGGATAAAGTGGCCGGGGAGAGGGAAATCTGGGCTTCCTTGCTCAGGCTGCTGCTCCTGTGAACCCGACCCCAAACAACAAATTATCATTTTTGGGATTGATCTTTTTTTTCTCAGCAGTTTTCTTTGGATATTTTTGCTTTTTTTTTTATTATTTTCAGTCGTTTAAACCAGTTTTGGTTGTTGTGATTCCATGTTTTATTTGCTGCATTTTTTAATTTAGGTTTGCATTTTGGTTTACATTTTTGTTTGTTTGGCGCCCCGTAAAAATATATATACTGTACACAAATATAATTGTCATATATATATATATATATATATATTTATATATATATATATATATATATATATATATATATATATATATATATATATATATATATATATATATATATATATATATCCTATTCTAATCCTATTCTGTTTAGAATCCTATTCTAAACAGTCATATATACTGTATATATATATATATATATATATATATATATATGACAATTATATTTGTCATATATTACATTATATCTATGTACGCCCCAATATAGCCGCACTAACCATAAACAATCCTTTTTTTTTTTTTTGCCGATTTAATTCCTTTCTCCTATTATTTAACATTACGTTATCCTTACTAACATTATATATATATATATATATATATATATATATATATATATATATATATATATAGTCGGCCCCCGGTTTACGAACATTTTGACTTACAAGCGTGAACCGCGGAGTGTTTTGTCCCCCATTTACGAACTAACCTTCCGTCTTACGAACAAAATGGGATGCCGGCCATTGTATTTGTACATTTATTTTCGCTTTGCTCCGGCAATTTAATCAGAAGCTGACGCTCATCACGGCAACGTTGAACGCTATTGCTCTTACAATGTCACAGTCACTGTCTCAGTCACGGTGTCAGTCACGGAGTCAGTCACGGAGATGCTATTGGCCGGCGTCACGTCAATCACAGAAATGCCGATATGCTATTGGCCGAACGCCTTTATCTAGCTTGATGGCACAGCTGGTCGGGATGGAAGGAAGGAGAGAAAATGAGTGAAAAATGGAAGGAAGGAATGTTGTGAAGACTTTGCAAATATAGTGTGACGTCTTTACCCAAGGCTTCTGCGCGCGTTGCACGCATTCACGAATTAACATGGGTTTGGACTGCCCGCTATACGAGCAATTCGAGATACGAGCGTAGCCGCTGAACGGATTAAGTTCGTAACCCGGGGGCCCACTGTATATATATGACAAGGACGGGGCAAAACACTAATACTAAATACAAACAGAAGTAATTAAGACGCAAGACACCTGGGAACAACCGGGGGCGGGTAAAACTGACTGGTGGAAACAATAGGCTGGAACACACGGGTGACAGGTGAGGCTAATTACAGTGACGACTGACGCAGGGGAAACACAGAGAACCTATAACTGATACTACACAAAACTAAATCCCACAACAACAGAACAGAACGTGACAGAAATCAAATTTGCTTCTTTTGATGTCTCTAGCCAGCAATGGAAGCACACAAACTTGCCAAATTTTATTGCCTCCATCATTTATGGGGTTTTTCACATTTTAAAAAGTTTAACATTTGGCATGGTTGAGTATGGCAATAGTCTTTTTCACAAGTTTCAAGCAGAAAAGGAAGTGAGGCAAAGATGGCGGTGATCCTGAGCGTGGGCTGAAATTACCTCTTTTTTGGCCACTTTCAATTATGTCAGGTGTGCGTTGTCTCTCACTTGAGTTGATGGTCAAAAATGTTTTTTTTGCACAGGCCACATTCCATTTATTTCTATCTATGTGTTGCTCATTGCGCATGCGCACGGCATCGCTTAGAGGTTAAACTCGAAGATGCGTGGGAACGCAGCCCCCGTTGGCGCCCTGTTTTCATTCACTGTGGGCAGCTCATTTGCATCCAAATCAGGCCAACTCAAATGAAGGCGTGTGGGCAGACGGCACCGCTTCACACGTGCAACTCCTTGTCCCGGGCCTCGACACCACTGGACTCACTCGTGCATAAACTTGTGGGTAAGAACTTTGGATCGCTTCCACATGCACACGTTTGTTGTAATTTGGTTGTTATTGCGTGTATGTGTGCATGCTTGGGTGCTACTGGGTATTACTGTACATGATGAATAAGTGTTTACAATTGTATAGAGCTTACCAGCTTCTATTGCATTTTCTATTTATTTGAATATAACATATTGCTGAAACAGCTATTTTATAATTTTTATTTCTAAATCAGACTATGCTTTTTTCTTTGAAAATTGTATGCTACCGGATAGCTTGTGCATAATAGGGCACCTTTTGTGATTTTGTTTACTTGTGTTGACAATACCAATATCATAGATTTTATAATAACATACTATACCTATTACATTATTATGCCTTAAGAACAGTGTTTTTATTATATATTGTTTGTTAATATGAACACGTGCAATCTGTTCGAATCCACCGCATTACAATTTTTATATACACATATGCAGTGTTGGGAGTAATACATTACAAAAGTAATGTAATTACTGTGACGCATTACATTGTACCGTAATACGGTAATGTAATAAACTACACAAAAAAAATTGTAATATTGTTCTTTTTACAGATGAGAGTACAGTAATGCATAACAATGCATTTTTCACCTGAAAGTGGTGTTTTTCTCCCCGCTAATTCTGTTGACTTGCTCAGATCTACTACAGCTGAGATGAAACGGCAGGTTGAAAATGGACAATATGTACACAAGATGGACTACGACCATTATTTTCAGTTCATCAAAGATAAAAACAAGAAAAATATCATCGTTAGGTGCACTTTGTGAGCGACACCTAAAAAGCTGTCTACTTCGTGAAATGGGACCAAATTCACAAACCGGGGCCATAGTAATGTAAAGTTTGTAAAAAGAAAACACGGAGAGGATTGCCCTCTTTTTCTGAGGGATGACACTTTGACATGAATAGGTTAAAAGATTTGTTGGGAAATATGCTGCCGCTTTCCACAGTTGGATTCACCAGGATTTGGAAAACTTGTCAGTAAGATCCCTCTCACAAATAGGAACAATGACAAGGTAAGCTAATGCTAACTTTCACTGTACTATTGCAATTAATAATAGTCTATATCTAATTCAATAGTCAATGTGTATCAAGATGAACTATACAAAGCTCATGTTTGTCAGTACGTTTAACACCTGAACAATGATGTAGGCTAACTGCTAACGTTAGCCCCACTGAAACCATATATTTTTGAAACATAAATCCCTAACCTAGCCAACTGATCTTAAATTTGAATATTAACATTGAAATTGTGAAATACACAAACTGTTTTTGCCTACAGCATAAACAATGCATCACTACGCTGTGAAGCTAAGTTATGAAGGGATAAAAATACAAAAAACAATAAAAAAGATTTTGTAGCTGGTCTTTAAACGTTTACTATACAATACAGATTAAATCATTTGTACTCGATTTAGCCTTAAGACAACCTTTCACTGGATGTGTAATGAGCATATCGAGCTATATTTAGAATGACACATCCATATTTACACTTATGGTGGTGAAAAAAAGTAATGTAATAGTAGTTAATGCATTACATTTCAAATACAATAATATTGTAATGTAAGTAATTACTTTGAAATGACAGTAATGAGTAATAAATGATGCATTACAGTTTTGAAGTTGCCCATCACTGCACTTATATGTATATTACCAAAGACTCGTGTTTTAAAAGCACAAAAATAACGCAAACGATACAAAAATGGATTGTATTTAAATTCAAACTTTTAACAACTCAGAACAGGAGTTTGTCAAAATATCAGAATATATATATATATATATATATATATATATATATATATATATATATATATATATATATATATATATATATATATATATATATATATATATATATTTATTTATTTATTTTTTAAATTAAGAAACAAAATATTTAGCCTATATACGTCAATGGCCTCCAACAAGTGTTGTCCGCAAAGTCAGATCGAACAATGGATAAAGAACGGTTTCCTGGACATATGATTTTAATTTCTGACAAGTGGAGGCTGCAGTAGATTTTCTTATTATTTGATGTTTTGTTTGTTTCTGAAACGGATATATAAAGTACGTCAGCAGTCAAGAAATTTGGGCAGCCTTTACTTTCATTCAAATTAACATTTCCCCCGGTGCGAGAACAAGTCAACAAATATGAACCTTTTTTATTTCTTAATGTCCCTCACGAGCATAAAGATATCAGTTACGTTACAATATTGAAATGTTACAATATTTGGTTTCTACATTTCTTGCTTCATGTCAGCAACTTCGAACGCTTCAACTCTTCATACGCGATATGGACAACTGTATTGCCGACTGGAGGCACTGTTTTGTCATTCTGTACTGATGCATTCGCACGTATTTTTTGTCGGGCAGTTATATATATATATATATATATATATATATATATATATATATATATATATATATATATATATATATATATATATATATATATATATATATAATGTGTGTGTGTGTGTGTGTCTTTTTAAACAAATGTAGACCATCCTATGGTAATCATTTGTAAAAACAAAATTGGGACGGCTGAAAAATCCTGAGACCTCAAATTTAGAGAACTGAAATGATTACAAAAATGTTCTGTGTGCGCGCGCGGGCACGTATGTGTGTGTGTGTGTGTGTGTGTGTGTGTGTGTGTGTGTGTGTGTGTGTGAGTTTATCATTATTGGGTACATTGTTTGATGCAATATTATCACTTTTACTAAGTACATTTGTTGACAAAAATAGCATAAATAAGGATTGTAGGAAATGTGTCCTTTGTTTCCCCGTTATTCAGAACCCTTTTTAAAATTTATTCTTTTAGCTCCAAACACAAAACACACGTTTGTGTGTGTTTTACGGCCTGTTAAACAGCACATACATATTGGCGTACATTATGGGGCCTGTTTGGCCAATTTAACAAGCCCCAAGCCGGCTTTGTGATCCTCCTCCTTTGAGGCTTCCTTTAACATAATATACATGCTCATGATGCTTAGAAAATACACTAGAGTGAATATCTGAACGAAGACAGGCGAAACCTTGCAGAGGAAAATCGAGAAGGCATTTGTGCTCGCATGTTTAAAAAATGGGGTTTGTGTTGTAGCCCTGCATATAGTGTATTCTGCTTTTTTTTTTTTTTTTTTTTTTTTTTAACTGTAGCCTACTGTCGTGACCTCCCCAAAATGAAGGAAGCACCCACTGCAAATTGCACTTGCAAATGAGAAAGCTGCGCAAGGGCACTGGCCACGTGGAGAATATTAATTCGCAAAGTGCAGATTGCTTAATGAGGGTGAGTACAGCCATGTGCTCGACCATGAGATCAGTATTAATTGGGGGGCATATTGTTGTGAGCCTGGGAAAGTGTCGCAGGCAGGGCTGTGTCGCACGGCGTGGGGGTTGCGTGATGCCAGACCAGACCGGATTGTCATGTAAATAACACTCCACAACGTTGTTGAACTTGATTTTGAACCCCCCCCATCTGACTCATTCAGTCACCTCCACCCAGAATCCCTTCAGTCAGGGTGTTTGGGAGGGATTGGGGGGGGGCTTTTTGGGGAAAGTCTGTCTTGAACACTTTAGCTTGTAAATGCCTCCATTTTGTTTTCATGATTATACGATATAGCTTTGTCGTGCACGCGCATTTCTGCATTTTGGAGAGCGAGTATCCGCCTGCAGCCAATTAGACCTCCTTATAAATGATGCCATATGGAATCAAAGATCTTTGCCGGGCCCGATCCAGTCACACAACCGATTGCCCGCGCGCGCCATCATCAGATATGCAAGCAGATCTGATCGCCTGCTCTTCCTTTGGAAACCTTTTCCAGGGATAACTTCGCCCTGCTTCTTTTTTTCCCACATATGCAGCCAACACACGATCGCGTGATTCAAATTTGCGCGCTTTCGTGTGTGTGAGTGTGCGTGCGCTCGCGTGTGTGAATGTGTGTGTGTGTGTGTGTGCGTGTGTAGGTGCGTGTATAGGTGTGTGTGTGTGTGTGTGTGTGTGTGTGTGTGTGTGTGTGTGTGTATGAGCTCATCTCGACTGGTAGCCTGGTAGTTACAACTTCATATCACTCAGTAGTGTGGCAGGCATGCGCGCGTGTGTGTGTTTCCAATCACACTATAACCCCAATTTGCTTCATCCTACGAAAAGAAAAAGAATATATATATATATATATATATATATATATATATATATATATATATATATATATATATATATATATATATATATATATATATATATATATATATAATATACACACACACGTATATGACCGCGGCTCTTTCTGAGACTACAGCACTTCAAATTTCCTGTTACTGTACAGTTACTGTATAATAAAATGTTAAGATTCAAGTTAATGTGTATACTGCAGTAGTTAGACTTTGAGGAGTGTCCGTGGGAAGAGTATTTATAGTTACCTCGTCTGGCTGGCATGCCGGAAACCTTTATAGCGCATCTCTCCGCAATATAGCTTCTTTTTTGTTTATTCAATTAAAAATAAAACATCTGCGATCCACTGAGGGCACATAGGCGAGGCGCGAAGTAGCGAAGGATCGCTGTATATATCTTTTTATTGTAAATGCCTTTTTTTTCTTGTAAATTACGGATTAAATGTGTAGATCATTCATGTCCAAACCCGGTCCTCGAGGGCCACCTATCCTGCAAGTTGTTGATGTTTCCGTCATCCAATGCAGCTGATTCAAATGATCAGGTTTGTTGTCAGGCTTCCGCTGAGCTTGCCGATGAGCTTATCATTTGAATCAGGTGTGGTAGGAGGACAGAAACCCCCAAAACATGCCGGATAGGCGGCCCTCTAGAACTGGGTTTGGACATGCCTGGTCGAGATTGTGTTGTCCAACGCAACTACATTGAGGCGATATGTGGCTAATTCATAATATGTACCTTGGTCAAAAGAAATCCGACACATTTGTTTCGAATTCAGCGAAATGAGCAAAATAAATGCAGCCAGCGTCTATAAATACATGACCACAGAAGCATTATTATACCTGGGCTGGTAAAATAAATCAAAGTAATAAACGTGAAAATATTGCAAATGGTTGAAAAGTGTCGTTAAGAAGCCAATAGGATTAAATTGGGAGGATGCAGTCCATAGGTTTGCTCTGCAAAATTCGAAAATTGTGCAAATTATGAGCACTCAGGCGAACAAATGTGTTTTCAATCAAATTTGAGATTAATAAACAGACCCAAATGCCAAAATCACACACAACTGAATTTACCAGCATGAATGTGGTTTTGGAATTGCATATTCAACAAAAACAAATTCATCGTTGTGTTCATGGTTCATAGGCATTTTTTTTACTGCATTTGACGGTGGTGTAGGGCTGTCGGGAATGATTATCGAGAGAATACATATTGCACATATCTTAGGCGCAAATTTTTCCTCGTGATGGAGCACGTTTAAAAATAAGCCCTCGAGACCATCACACTAGAAAATGGGAGGTCATAAAAGACCATTATTCATTTCCATATAGGCTCAAATCTTGGCGGATTCCCGCCTCTCCATCTCCCCCCCCCCCCCCCCCCCCCGCCCCCGCCCCCATCATGCTGGAGGCAAGGCGGAGTTAGCGTGCAGTGTGTGTGCTTGTGTGTGTGCGTGCTCACCATGTGCACATCTTGCACTTGGCCAGTCGCACTCTGCAAGGAGTCGGACACCACTCCGAGTTGCACAGGCTGCACGCTTCTTTCTTTCTTTCTTTCTTTCTTTCTTTCTTTCTTTCTTTCTTTCTTTCTTTCTTTCTTTCTTTCTTTCTTTCTTTCTTTCTTTCTTTCTTTTTCTTTCTTTCTTTTTCTTTCTTTCTTTTTTGCACCTTTTGAGGGATGTCACTTGCACGAAAAACGGATTTGAGCTTGTATTTTGGAACAGTGAGCATTCGTCATCCTGTAGTGCAAGTAAGTATGACGTTGAACGCTTCTTATGTATTTTAACACATTCACTTTATTTTACACATGCATTTAAAAAGATGCGGTGCTAAGGAAATAGTATTCCACCGCGATACTTTTCGCGATATTTAACCATTGAATGTCAAATAAGTATACAGACATCCAAGGGAAGGATTATCCAGTTAGGGCCAATATAAGCAGAGCCGCATGACGACCCTGCAGGTGCGTATTTGCGCGTCCACGCGCTCTCACGCATCTCGACTCCGGGAAGTGCGACCCACGGCCTCTTCAAGGCTTAGTTTGTGTCTTTGGTTATCTAGCTGTATGAGTTTTGATTTCATAAAGCTAGAGAACCGAAAGTACTAACTGGCGCCGAACTCTTCGCATCGGAGCAGCTCGATCGTCATCCACGGCGGAGAGGATGCGCACGCCACCGCCGAGAAAAAAGGACGAGGATGCCGACTATATGGATGCGCTCCGCAAAGGATCGGCGGACCAGGCGTCTAGACTCGAGTTCGCTCCAAACTTGTCAGCTCAAGAAAGGTCCGCCGAAGGTGGAATAAAATCAGAAGGGAAGACGTGGCGACGCTCCACGTGATTGGCCGGTTTGGGGGGCACGTGATGATGTCGTTGGCAGCAGCCTCCATCTTTCAAATGTGTTTGTTTATGCCAGGATGCTTTCCATCATTTGGACTACACAGATGACATAATTTCTTGATAAATACGTTGTTTTTTTACAGGTGCCTAAATATTTGATTCGTTTTCATAGTCTTCCATCCACACAATTCCAGTACCATTTATTCTTACTATGACATGTTCCGTATTCACAGAAGGGAGCGTTTGCAAAAGTTGGCTAGCTTAATGCTAGCACACAAGGCAAAGCCTCACAGACGACAAGCTAACCAAACCAGCATGGGTGTTGCCAGAGTTATGAGCCTCTAGCTTATTTATGTGTTGTGACATTTTAAGTGCATAATCTTAAAGAAAAAAAATGTTCAAGCAAAGCAGGCCGTTCCTATATAACAAGGAAACTACCTTAAAGGTAACATGTAATGCACAGGCATCAAACTCCAGGCCTCCAGGGCCGGTATCCAGTATGTTTTCAAAGTTTCTCTCCTCAAAACAGCTGATTCTAATGATGATGATGATTAGCTCTTCAGCAAGCTCTGCAGGAGCTTGAATATTAATCATTTGAATCAGGTGTGTTTGAGAAAAAAGGATGCAGGATACCAATCCTTGACTGGAGTTTTACACCTAGCATGTTATGCGTAACACCCCTGAGAGCATCCTTTTCAAACGAGGACATGAGTAGCCCTGGAGTGAAATTTCAACAGGGTTATGTCATTGAATGATGTTACAAAATGTATCTTATTGTTATATCTTCCTAGCTGCTCCTTCGCAAAAAATTTATGCCTTTGATAATTGGATGCTTTTTCATGCCACAACAGAAACTGTACGTTTTTTATTCTCAAATTAAGAGCAAATTCAATGGAACAGGAATCAAGTTATTGCTACATTTTCTTGTAGTGACTCTTTTGCAAAACATTAATGAGTTTTGCTCAATGTTAGTAGCTATTCTGTGGCAGATGGACCAGAAACAGATTGATGTTCTGGAGTAGCTGAATCAAACTCGCCTAGAGACCCACCACTGGAAAATATTTTTAGGTTTTTCTTTTGTCTTGATCCAAACATGTTTTGCCCTGGACTATCGCTTTGAGATATATGAACACAACGGATGCGGTTTCACATGTAGACAGACAATAGAACAATACTCAGGCATATATTCTTTATATTCTGCAAGTGTATTAAGTCAACTAATGATGAAACTACTCTTTGTAAACATCTTTGTGTTTGGGACTGGAACAGTTTGACATTTTGATCCAAAATGAACGTTTAAACATTTGAACACAGTCCAGTTCAAAAGGATTTTTGATCATTACAGCTGTTAATGAAAACAAATGTGTTGATTTGGTTCTGTCATCCTTGTAAAAAATGGATTTTTGACATTGCTGGCCATAAATGAGTTAGCAAGTTTTGCACAGGCATGAATAGCTATTTTTTATTTTGCACAAGCTACGAATGAATGTTCAGTTTACGCTGAAACTCGGGATGTTGGATACAACTTTTCTGATCATCTAGCGAAAATGAATCTTTAATATTTTATATTTGTCAGTGGTAGAGAATGAATCCATGGGAATTGTGTATTTAGCTCTTCTGTTGGCTTGCAGAGCAAAGCAATAGCATCCGTGGCTTACTTTGAGCTGGAACGTACTGTATTTAATCACCAGAACGTGTCCCAAATGTTTACAATTGAAATCCAGTATTTTGCTTTCAACAGTGTTTTATGGTCATTTCTTAGAAACACAAATAGTGTCTCTGGGTCAGTTGGACCTGGATTTTACAGTATACACATTTTCCAGAAAGCATTAGAACAGAAACACATTTACAAAAATGTATACAAATGCCATTTTCAATCAATATTTTGATCATCCCATAAGCTACTGAAAACTGACATTCAACAATTACTTTATCTTTCAAATGGGTCCTGTTTCACCCACAACATACCAAGAAGCGTAAATGTTTTCAACCTTTTCCTATGGGCTCTCCTGAATCACGGCTAATTTGCATTATATTTGCAGGAGTGTCTAATTGATGACCTATTACTTGAAAAAAACAAAAAAGACCCACACTTTTTTAATGAACCCTAAAAATGTCAAGTTGTGTCACCATTGCATCTGAAAGCTGGCAAGCAATTTTTAAGACTTGCTTGCTAGCTCAATAATGTTAAAAACAAAAAAAACAGAATAGAAAACACCCATATGAGTGTACAAATTTTGGAAAGACATTAAAAATTGTGAAGATGTGAAGTTTTGGCTTACCATCCATGTTGACACTAGCAATCATTATATCAAAACATCCCTTCCCAGCTATTCAAAGCTAACTGTTGATTTTTTTTTCCTTAATCCCATTCAAATGGAGTGCATTTATTTATTTATTTATTTGCGAGCAAAGAAGAAAACAGAGCGAAGCATGGCCTTTGATCTATTCTTGGAGCTGAGTGAGCATCCCTCAAGTCCCACCATGCTCCACCTCCAGCCTGACAACTTGGATGTGTGGCTGCAGCTCCCATTGTTTTACACGGAACACGCAGCGTCTAGCATGCATGTTTCTTTATAGCTTAGCAACGGAACAAGATGCTCACATGGAGCAAAATATAACAAACAAAAAAAGAGAGAAACAGGGAAATAATTGATCAAGCTGTTCCTCCTTTCTCTGTGCTTCCATGGGCTGACGTTGTCTTTTGTGGTTTCCTTTGGAAGGAGGATGCCAAAACATCAGGCCTGAAGTTGAAGAGGAGCTGGTCTGTCATCCTGCAGGTACGTGTGGACCTCAGATCCCATTTGTAGCTTTGAAAATGTTATCTTTTGACTGGTTTGACTGAAAAAGAAAGAAAAATTATAATGACCACATAGCCAGGGAACAGCGCTTCACAAGGAGGCTCAATTTTGACATTGTAACACTCTTTCAGTCCCTGACAGGCACGGCCTTATGTTCCACAAGAGGGCAAATAAAGAATGCAACAATTGTTCCTGCATGTAGAACCCTTGTGAAAAGGTTTTCCTATAATCTTCAAGCTCTGCTATAAAAATAAATGGGTCTCAAGGAAGAGCTCGGGAAAAGGGTTGCAAGCTTAAGTCACTCTATTTTGACATTGAACTCTCTGCAGCCTAAATAGCGGTGTTTCTAATTTATCTTTCTATTGTTTTTATCCTCACATGAATCTGTACTTGGAAGAAATGGAGCAAATGCACCCTTGTACGCTAGCTTGTCCGACCTGTCCATCTTGACATAAGAGGCATTTCACATCAAAGGGAAGGCATTGAAAGAAGGCAGTAGGGAGCTGAAATTTCACCCAGATGATGACGACATGTCAAAGTTGAACAAGGCATCACCACTTGGGAGTGTGCCATCCCTTGGCTAAAAAAAATACCAGAATGATGTGGACCAGGGGTCACCAACTCTGGTTCTCGAGGGCACCTATACAGCATTTTTTCCATCCTCCTCTGCACCAGTTGGTGACCCCTGATGTAGATCAAAAGAACCAAAAATGCTCCAAATACTGTGCAGGGGTTAAGATGAAACAACTTCATTTGAAAGAAAAACAGAAACAATCAAACAAACAAATAAATTACTGGTGATTTTGGTTCGACGCGCATTCAAAGTTTCCATTGCTTTTTGACAAACTGTGTCACTAGAGAAACAATGACATAAGTCTACATCATTTCTTTTTGCTTTCAAGTATAAACATCTCTTGCACCCCCAACACACCCCCACACACACACACGTCTTTGATTGCCATGCAATACACGTTTTATCCTTGGCACCCTGATGATCCTATTTGTCAGGTATAGTGTGGTAGGTGGCCGTGTAATCTTTGCCGCGCTTCCTTTATCCCATTAGGCCAGTGCGGAAGTCAGGCCCGAGCTTGCTTTGGCGAACCACACGCGTGGAAAGAGCCTTGCCTCACCCCTGCCCTTTCGCCCTTTAATGCCGCTGGCCGGATTCGGTTCGTTGTTGTTTTGCCTGAAGAAACGGCGCTTGTCATCCATTCAGAGTAAATCCCATTGCCCCACTTGGGCTCTTCTCTCGAGAATTATGCACAAAGTGCATTTTATCATCAAGGTCAAATCTTGATGGCTATGCAACCTTGACGCTCAATGGGACACCCACTTGTTTAAATATTTCCCACAGACTTTTTGGGTTGCTCCCATTTTCCCAAGCCTGCTATTAGCATATGCAAGGAGCGGGCTGGCGGCAGTGCTGTTTTCTTCAGTGGGTGTAAATCATAACCTCCTTATTATTCGGGCTGAGAGCAGATAAATCTCCACAGTAATGCATTGCAGAGAGTGGGTGCGGGGTGGGCGGGCGCATGCATACGCTACTGTGGAATAGCCGCTGGCAGATGGAATAATCCAATAAAAGAAAACCTTTTGCTCAACTTTCTTCACGGCAAATTCTCTTCACGCGTTGCTCCGTACAAATATTAACACAAGGAGATTACTTAAGTGAAATTTGCACTTGCTGGCTCCAAAAAGGCCTCCGCAGCAAATTGGAGATCTCATGCAAACCAGGGCGCTGGATAATAACATGTATTTATCAAGAGATGGAAGCTGGGAGAAGCTTTTGAAAGCCACTAGGCTGCAGCATGAATAGGATTGAAGGGGGGGGGGGGGTCGTCCGACAAGGCTAGGGGTAGCCCCCCCCCAAGAGTCTAGGCCTCAGCCGAGGCAGCTGTGAAAAGGGGTCCAGTCTTTTTCCCACGCCCAGCAAGACACGCGAACACTGCACCAACTCCTTCGGGTCAAGTCCCATCACTGATACACACACACACGCACACACACACACATGCACACTGGTGTGCAAATTAACAAGCTGGCCGGCGGGCGCTGCGAAAGAGGGACACCTGCTAGCCCCCAGAATGCTTCATGCTCTCTTGTTCATCAAGGTTCTGAGGAGACAACAATTAGGTCATAACTTCAACTTGAACTCAAAATTGGTGTGTGGACTCAACAAAGGCTACTTTGCACTATTGTGCTAAAAGCGCTACAATAGCAAGATAGCTGTCATGCTGGCCTAATTTTTTTTCTATTCACATGCTGACTGAAAGTGCTGAGTCACACCAATAGAACAAGAGTTTAAAAATATGAATATACATTTTGTTTTATACACAGAAATATATACAGCATACATACATATATACACCGTATATACATGTAGACAGACACACAATACATACACAGATGTATACACACACACTGTATATACAGTATGTACTGTACTTACTGTATATATAAATATACATATACACAGACGTATTGCTGTAGATAGACACACATACATACATGATATAAACATTCATACAATCTGTTGTACACACACACACACATATACACACATATACATACAGTATATATATATATATATATATATATATATATATATATATATATATATATATATATATATATATATAT
The DNA here is from genome assembly GCF_059441005.1 of Hippichthys cyanospilos. NCBI lineage: Eukaryota > Metazoa > Chordata > Actinopteri > Syngnathiformes > Syngnathidae > Hippichthys > Hippichthys cyanospilos. Next base: position 20,083,247 of record NC_142380.1, read on the forward strand.
ATATATAAATGCACAGTAGGCCCCCGTGTAATGAGATTAATCCATTCCACGGTTGGGCTCGTAAACCCAATTCACCGTATGGCGGGCAATCCAAACCTATGTGGAATAGCTAATATGTTTAGAACCCAAGATAAAAACATCAAAATTGTACAGACATATTGAAAATTGGTACCAAAATAGTATACTAAGTGCTATGTAAATATAACATCCATGTATAAAATCACAAAACATCATAAATAAAAAATATAGATATAGATTTATTTACCTTTTGAGTGCCGCTTGTTATGGCCATATTCCCTAGTAAGGGTAGCCTAGGCTAGGCTAGGCTAGCTTCGTATATCTTGATTATTTCCAGCTTCATTTCCAAATAAATCATCTTCTTAACGTCACAAGCAATCTTGAGACTCATGGCTAACCAATTCAACTTTGAATTAAGCAGTAAAATGCACTATAAATACGGTTTTGTAACCACTCACAATCCAACAAAGCTTTACCGTTACTCCATTTTGAATTAGTGAGGCCGACCAGCACACGAATGGCACACCAGCATATCCGTGAAGAGACACCGACCGATAACAGACCAGCATTGTAGTGACGCATTGCATGGAAGCAGTTTGACGGCAATAGTAAATAAGTGCAATTATCTAAAAACAAACATGAACAAAACCCCACAAACTCACAACAACCAAACTTGACAATTGAATGTCTGAGTTTAAAATGTACGCTATGACCATGAACTAACGTTAGCTGATTGAGCAACATGTTTTTTTTTTTTTGTTTTGTTTTTTTCTATTTTTAAAATAACTTAATTTAGCTATTTCCACCATTAAACATGGTGGCTCAATATAGCACCGCCAAGTTTGATAACACTGGAGAGTTTATATTTGAAACACTGTTTTATTATAAAAGAAGTCTAGAGAAGATATTTCCAACTTTTTTTTTTTTTTTTTGCTGGCTAACGCAGTGGCAGTCATGCTGCGCTAGGCAGACAATGAAAAAAAGTTGGAGCAGGTGGCAATGCGAGTGATGAGCATCACAGCTCTGTAAGGGCAAATATTCAGAGGGCTCCTCAGATGTTCCAGAAGCAGAAAGTGTGAAATGATCAAATGTGTAGGCTTATTAGCCAACACGTAACAATTGGGCCACAGCTATTGACTGATTTTGCTTTTGCAGTATCCAACATATTTTTTAATGTAAGTCTTCTCAGATGGACCAGATTCAAATGATCTGTTTCTACAGAGCTTCCTGAATTTTTTTTTATCTTGGTTATAAACAGGAGCAAAAAACACATTTCAATTTCATTATCGATAATCATCTTCACAGTTGTAGCAGCGATTGACTTGACATATTTTTTTTCTGATGTGTACACTTGTGGGGAAGAAAAAATGGCGACAACATATTTTTTGAAGAGGAAATTGTGAACATGTTAAAAACAAAACATGTTAAAAAAACACTTTGTCATCGTCAAATGACATTATTTTGTGCTTTTTACATATCCTAATGTGAATGGGTAGCTCTGTTTTGATCATTAAGCTGCCAAAATCCCTGCCAAAAGTCTATGGTCAGTCACAATGCTTGAAACCGCCTGGAAGGTTCTCTTTTTTAAAAGAAAAATGTCGAAAGAACAATTGTGAAGGAATCCTGGCGTGAATGTGCATTGGCTACCTATGCTAGAAATGTAACAGACAATGACGCGGTGGCCCTGAAGTGTAAATCACACAAGCAAAAACTAAGCAAATAAAAAGGTCATCGCAAACAAAAAAAAACAAAAACACGAGAGCACAAAAGAAAAAACACGCACACAATAAAAAGAAAGCACGCAAGAAAAAAGACAGACAATAAAAAAAGAGCATGCAAAAAAATCAAACAAGACACACACAATACAAAAGAGCAGGCAACAAAAAGGGAGCACACTAACTTGAAGAAGTGGTTAGTGTGGGTGGGGCAGGAAGGTGTTGATTCACTCCTGATTGGACAACAGGGAGGCACTTGATTAGACACAAGCAACGTTCCACTTTGAGCAGGATGTTAATTCTGTGGCACTTTTTCTTTCTCTATTAAAAACGAGCGCTAGCTACAGTATTGCAATTATCAAAATGGCGGCCCTGTCAGCACTATGCTGTTTAGCACCTCAAGTCCAAAACCACGGGTCATACAAAATAAAGTCTCCATTCTTTCTCACTGGATGGAGAAGGCCTGCTTTGAGGCAACATTGTCCCTTGTGCGTGTGTGTTGGTGTGGGGGGTTTATTGTGAGTGAAGGAATGGGGAGTTAACACCCATGCGTGAAGCGACTCAATGGGGGCATTGTGCGGGAATCTTGGGCCCACATCAGTCCCTCTCCAGGCCAAGGCCAACACCTTCATTGTCCTGTGCATTTTACAGCCAAACGGCACAGTGATACTCATGCCACACTCGCCAGTGAGGGGATGTGCGGGCGGGCGGCACCGCCCTGACATTACTTGCACATAGAAATGCAAGCGGCATGTATCAACACGGTAAGATGATTTGGAGCAGTGCTTCCTAGTTTTTTTCACTAAACTCAAGTAGAATGCAGATAGTTAAATCATGATGATATTTGGTAGAATTTACTCCCAGGTATGACGCCGTGTGGCACATGGGCCGAGTTAGAACTTGTTTGTATAGCAACAGGTCAAGACTCAGGTACATTTTCCAAGGCACAAGATAGCTAGTGCCGTGATAACCAGGTTTTATTGACACCATCAGAAAAGTTTTTATTCATATCTCTGGCATCAAAAATGACCCGTCTGTTCAAACATTAACAAAGCAACCTGAATCTTCACAAGTGCTTTAAAAAAATAAAAACTCTAACATCCACAGGTGTGGACTGACTAAGTGTATACAGTTTTTTAAAATATGAAATTCTCCAAAATGTGACTGTCTTATTTTCATACACGTTCAGGTATATATATATACAGTCGGCCCCCGGCTTACGAGCACCCTGATTTACGAACAATTCGCCTTACGAGCGTGGATCAGAGAGATTTTTGTTCTCCGCTTACGAACAAACCTCTCGCCTTACGAGCAATTCGACATGCCGGCCATTGAGTGTGTAGAAATGTTCTCGTTTAATTGCGTCAATAAAATCAACAGTAGCGACATCATCAATCATCAATAGATACTTGTGGCAGTAACGTGAACGCGATTGGTCTTACAACGTCACACTGACTGTCTCACTCACGGTGTCTAAATATATTACCATTTAAGTGTAGTGTTTGTACAGCTAAAGGGAAAAACAGCTGACATGAAATTAAATGTGCCGATTGGAGGACAAAGAATTGTCATTGGTTTAAATGTGAGTTTTTTTTTAATTAATTGTCAATACATTCCAACCGTTTAAAAAAAAAGTGCGAATAATTATCAGTCAGTCACGGAGAAATAAGAGGATGATGTTTTAGTATCTGCGTGATTTGCACCCTGACTGAAAGAGTTACTGTAACACTGTAAGACCAATAGCATATCTATCACCGTGTTAACTTTGAGCATTGGACTCTGCCCCCCTCTGCTTACATCCAGCTCAAGTCTTGTCATTTCAAAGGTAAAAGCTATTTATCCATTGTATTTATTATATAACGCAAGTGTGCAGCAGATTATGTCACTCAAATTTATATGTATACAGTGTGTCGTTTTTACCTATGGCTTCGGCGCGTTGCACGCATTCACGAATTAACATGGGTTTGGATTGCCCGCTATACGAGCAATTCGAGATACGAGCGTAGCCATCTCAAGCGTAGCCGCTGAACAGATTAAGTTCGTAACCCGGGGGCCCACTGTATGTATATATCTATATATATATATATATTATATATATATATATATGTGTGTGTACTGATTGATATACTCATTATCAACATATTTTTCATACACGTTCAGGTATATATATATATATATATATATATATATATATATATATATATATATATATATATATATATATATATATATATATGTGTGTGTGTGTGTGTGTGTGTACTGATTGATATACTCATTATCAACATACAAATAATCACCCAAATATGTCTTGCCCTGCAATCATTACAATCTAAAGTTGCCATCCATGGTTAGACTTGTGGCACATTATCAAAATGGCTGACCATCTCAAAATGTCCCGTAAAAAGAAACACAAGTGTGTTTTGGGGGCTCTTTTTGGTAGTGCGTGTCCAAACCGACTGCTAACATCACAGCAGCTTTTTATGTATTTCAGATATTCATGTTCAAAGAAGACTCGTATTTTGACTTTCCAAAAAGTTTTGGTCTTCTTTTTGAAAATCCAAAGAAGACCCGACAACCGTCTTGGGAATCTTTTTGGAGAGTCAAAAGTCCAGGGAGTCTTTTTGAACTGCCCTTCTGTGAGGTTTAAAAGTAAGCATGGAGATGCAGTAGCAACTCCTATTTTGACTCACTGAAAAGGTCTGAAAAGTCTCGGGAGTCTATTTGACACTCAAAAAAGTCTTGGAAGTCTTTTTGACTAACAAATATTTTGACTGAACACTTGCGAAGCGCTTTGCCAACCGCTAATTGACGGCTGCCTTAGTCGTCACTGCGTAGGCATAATGTGCATTTTGTTTGCTTTTTCCATCCAGATGGCCACCAGACTTTGCCTCTGCCGACGACGGCAGGCAAGTCCGGGTGCTCTGCCATCTGTGCTGGGAGTTATTCGTATTGCATTGGTGTCACCCTCTCCTAATGGTGCAAATGCATTAACTAAGAACACATCCATTCAAAACAGAAAACAAATGTAAATAAATGAAAACACCATACATACTAAATAACATATGACACAATATACCGAGAAAACCACGAGTCGCTGGCGGAACAAGCACTTTCCCACTTCCAGCGAGTGCTTTGTGACGGGAAACCAGCTAAAAGTATAAGGTGACAGCGATTGGCAGGGGTGGGTCTGTGTTCATTTCGGGAGCTGGCATCGTGGAAAGCTTGCAGGCTAAGGCGAGCGCCAGCAGGAGTGATTTCCATGTCCCCTCCGCATGTGCTTTGAGATCCAGAGCTTTCAGACCAGTGCATGCCACGGACTGGGATCCGGCTGTCTGCTGACATTAGTCTGCTTCGGTGGTTACTTGCCTGGTTTTCCATGGTTCAATGTCAAGTTTGCCTCAACAACGAGAAGTAGAAGGGGGCGAAGTCGCTTTGACGACATGTTTGTCGTACCTCGCCTTCCGGGTGGCATTTCAGCGTCTTTTGGCATGTTGCCTACGACAAAAAAAACTATAAAAAGAATACACGGTGAACACCAAATGTAGTGGATTTCTGATCCAGATTGACTGAAAGTAAATCTCCTTTAGTCAGTGCTCTTTTCTTGTGTGTTTTTTTTTTTTTTTTTTTAATGCTCCGCGTCACAAACGCGCTAGCTCATGGTGGGCATTCCAGTCAGTGACTTGCCTTTTCTCGTAGTTAAAGCAAATTGGAGTTGGATGTCCTCTTCTCTGTCAATACGCAGTAGAGTGTGTTTCAGAGCACCCATCCACCTATCAATTTTCTCTCCTTCCATTATTTCAAAATATTAAACTGGCCACAGTGTAAACAAAGCATAATGCCAGCTGCTGATACCGAAACAACACACCCCCAAGTTGAAACAACCAATCAGCGTTAGCTAGCACGCCCTCCTCGAGCTACCCAGGTACAGAGGCGGAGACCCTAGTGGCAACTAGGAGCACAGAACCCGGAATGTTTTCTGACGTGAAGGGAAAGGGGAACTCAAGCTACCCAGGTACAGCGGAAGAGTTTCCTGTGGTGTGCAAGGGGCTAATGAAAACTTCAACAATCACGTGTTAGGATGGATTTTAATCACTGGTAATCCTCGCTGACTTGTTGTTTTGTGTGTTTGCGTAGTTTTGTGTTCTGGACGGAGCACTGACCGAAGCTTAAGCAAATTAAGCTAGCTTGCTCAGACGAGCACACGGTCTAATTAAGGCGAGCTCCAGGTCACTCCGGCTCATCAGCATGGCGTGCCAACGTAGTGCCGGCCCATTTTTGGGGGGAGGGGGGGGGGAGGGGTTTGTGCGTTGTGCACAACGCTGCGCTTTCGGGGACAAATTGTAGCATGGCAGGAAAGCCAGGATGCAGCCAGGACGTGGCCAGACTGCTAAAATGTGGACAGCTCATTATTTGAGATGGCGGGGGTGGCCCCATTTGCATGAGGCTGCGGAGGCAGCCGCTGTGCGCTATGCTTTTCGGGCAAAATTGCGCGCACGCCATGGGGTGGGGGGGGGGGTGGGGGGGGTCACATTTTGGGGTGTCTACTGGTTGGAGACAGTAGACTGTGCGAGAACATAGATAAAGTGTGTGTATGTGTGTGTGCGTGTGTGTGTGTCTATGGGGGGTCTTGGCGGAGAGCTTATTACGAGTGGATGCGGGGTTCTGGTTTTAGGAGCCATTAATGAGGGGCTGGGCGGGAGTGGGGGGTTGTTTGTCTGTGTTTGTGAACATGCATCTCGCTCATTTGCATAAAGCCCCCCATATGCTGCAAGGCAACACCATTTTTTTTTCTTCCCCTTCCAGACAACAGAGCAGTAAGACTCTGGTGCCACCTGAATGAAAATAAAACATTGGATTTGGGATCTCAGCCAATCAGACACCAGGGCTTCACACCAATCACTAAAAATCAGGAAAAGGAAGTGAAAGGCCATCACCGCTTTACCGTTCGTCTTCTGCAACATGGGAAAGACAACACGTGCAAGCCAGACCGTATGACACCAGTGTTAGCGTCCTTTCTCTCATCTGGTACCATGTCAAATGGTTTGGGTTTTTATCTGAGCCACAAGCACAAAACATTTTTGAATGAGGAATTAAAAAAAAATTGAAACATGTTGGATGGGTTAAACTTCAACAGAAAATAGATCATGTAATATCTCTTTCATTTTTGGCTCCTCTGTCAAAAAAAAAAAAAAAAAAAAAAAAAAAATATATATATATATATATATATATATATATATATATATATATATATATATATATATATATATATATATATGATGTATATATATATATATATATATATATATATGATGTATATATATATATACACACACACACATGGACAAAATTGTTGGTACCCCTCAGTTAAAGAAGGAAAAACCCACAATTCTCACTGAAATCACTTGAAACTTACAAAAGTAACAATAAATAAAAATTTATTGAAAATTAAATAATCAAAATCAGCCATCACTTTTGAATTGCTGATTAACATAATTATTTAAAAAAAACAAACTAATGAAACAGGCCTGGACAAAAATGATGGTACCCATAACTTAATATTTTGTTGCACAACCTTTTGAGGCAATCACTGCATTTAAGCGATTTCTGTATTTGCAAATGAGTGTTCTGCAGCTGTCAACAGGTATTTTGGCCCACTCCTCATGAGCAAACTGCTCCAGTTGTCTCAGGTTTGATGGGTGTCTTCTCCAAATGGCATGTTTCAGCTCCTTCCACAGATGTTCAATGGGATTCAGATCCGGGCTCATGGAAGGCCACTTTAGAATAGTCCAACGCTTTTCTCTCAGCCATTCTTGGGTGTTTTTGGCTGTGTGTTTTGGATCGTTGTCCTGTTGGAAGACCCATGACCTGCGACTGAGACGAAGCTTTCTGACACCAGGCAGCACATTTCTCTCCAGAATGCCTTGATAGTCTACAGATTTAATTTTACCTTGCACACATTCAAGACACCCTGTGCCAGATGCAGCAAAGCAGCCCCAAAACAATTACTGAGCCTCCTCCATGTTTCACCGTAGGGACAGTGTTCTTTTCTTCAGGGAGACGACCAAGGAGGACACCACTGCTGAAAAAAAAATCATAAAAAAGCGAGACTGGAATTTGCAAAAATGCATGTTGACAAGCCACAAAGCTTCTAGGAGAATGTCCTTTGGACAGATGACACCAAACTGGAGCTTTTTAGTAAGGCACATCAACTCAATGTTCATAGACTCTAAAACCAAGCATACGAAGAAAAGAACACTGTCCCTACGGTGAAACATGGAGGAGGCTCAGTAATGTTTTGGGGCTGCTTTGCTGCATCTGGCACAGGGTGTCTTGAATGTGTGCAAGGTAATATTAAATCTGTAGACTATCAAGGCATTCTGGAGAGAAGTGTGCTGCCTGGTGTCAGAAAGCTTGGTCTCAGTCGGAAGAGTTGGAAGAGTACTACATGAGTACACTGCCGGGCGCTAGACCGCACAAGCACACAGATTTGATAATTTCCCACAGCACACCTGACAATATCTCGCGGCACGCACAGTGGTTGAAAAACACTGGGTTAGCTAATACACCTCTATGCAATCAGCCAAAGCCAACACCGCTACGGGGCATACAGGCTATTTTCCAGAGCTTTTAAATGTGGCTAGTTCATATTTTGGACATATAATGCCTAGAGGCATATGTATGGATAGATCTCATGCCACTAAACATTTTGAGTGGTTTTAAGAAAAAAAGAAAAACATTAAAAATGTTAATTATCCCGCCCTCAAAAGCAGGTACCACATTGTTACAATCAACACCAGCAGGAGTTTTCAGTATAAAATGAGCATACATAGAATTTATTTTTGTCATAAGTCATTGACTCATTCAAAGCTCTAATAGGTCATATGAAATAATCGCTTTTTTCTTTTCTTTTTTTCATACAGCCCCTTTAATTTTTTTAAATTCATGTTTTACGATATATATTGTCATGGAGGGTAGAGGGGTTCATACAAAAATAAAAACTACATGTGTACGGATAGATTTCATGCCATTGAACATATTGAGGGGAGGATCCGCTTGAACGTCCAATCACTGAAGGAAAGAAGGAAGGAAACTTGGACAAGCACAATGGAATGCCCTCTCCGGGTCGGGAGTGAGGTCCTGCCCCAAGGGGAGGAGTACAAGTATCTCCGGTTCTTGTTCACTAGTGAGGGTAGGATGGAGCGTGAGATCGACAGTCGGATCAGTGCGGCATCTGCTGTCATGCGGGCTCTGCACCGGTCTGTTGTGGTGAAGAAAGAGCTGAGCCGAAAGGCGAAGCTGTCTGTTTACCACTCGATCTACGTTCCTGCCCTCACCTATGGCCACGAGCTGTGGGTCATGACCGAAAGAACAAGATCGGCCAAAATACAACCGGCCGAAATGAGTTTACTCTGCAGGGTATCCGGGCTCTCCTTAGGGATAGGGTGAGAAGCTCGGTCATCCGGGAGGGGCTCAGCGTTGAGCCGCTGCTCCTTCGCGTTGAAAGGAGCCAGCTGAGGTGGTTCGGGCATCTGGTTACGATGGCCCCCGGAGGCCTCCCCGGTGAGGTGTTTCGGGCAAGTCCCACTGGAAGGAGGCCCCGGGGACGACCCAAACACGCTGGAGGTACTATGTCTCTCAGCTGGCCTTGGAGCGCCTGTGATCCTTCCGGAAGAGCTGGATGAAGTGCAAGTCTGGGCATCCTTGCTCAAGCTGCCGCCTCCGCGACTCGACCCCGGAAGACAGCAGTAGAAGATGTATGGATGTTTACATTTGTGCGTGAGCTTGTTCATTTTCTCAGTCTACTCAATCAAAATGAATATCAGGCATGGTTTTATATTAGAACTGTTGTCCTAATCTCAGCTCTCGACGTCCAAGCTCTATTTTGATCGGGTACTAGAACCCTGCTTGAACTTGTCTGTCAGAAAGGCGAGGCGCTTATTTGTAGGAGATTTCCGAGAAGGCATGGACACCTCAATAGTCACAAGGCAAATTTGCATGATATCCGGCCGGCCTGAATTGCGCAGCGCTGAGGCACCGGGAATGGAAACAATGGAGCGCAACGGAACCAGGACCCTGAAGTTCAAGTATCAAGGCTGGTCGACAAGGGGGTCTGCCTCTTCGCTCCTCGTCTGGGCCCCCGGACGCGCTGATCCGGCCTCCTTGCCTATTGTCAGGCTCGGAGTAGCGCTTTCAAACATCAGTCAGGTCAGACAGGGAGGGGAGTTGGCGCCGCCAGAACAGAAGGGTGACGAGCAACGTCTCAAAAGAACACAAAGAAGAGCTCGGGGTGATTGAAGAGTAGGCCAATTTTGTTTGGGGAGTCGTCACGGCAGCTAGTTTGGATTTTGTTTTCACTTTTTTTTTTTCTTTTAACGACGACAACAACTTTGGGGCGTGCACACATATGCAACCACATTTGTGTGAACTTCTTCTACGGTGTCTCTGGCTTACGTTTTTTTCACATAACGATGTGGAAGACTGCGTTTATTCGTCCCCTCTTTGAGTCATTTATCCCGCTTTACGATTAACATGAACAACTGTCATGACCTGCGTGGTTGGTTGCGTTTGTTGTTTTGCCTCCCTCTTGAGACGTTTTTAGGTATTTGCTCTTATTTTCTGTTGCCATCAAACTGCCTCCGCTGCAGCGTGTCACTACAATCCTGGTCTGCTATTGGTCGGCATCTCGACTACCTGGTACTGTTCTACTATTGGTCAGCGTGATGGGGTCTCGAAGATGCTGGTCTGCTATTGGTCAGCGCAGGGGGTCACAACGATGGCTGCCTAAAGACTTGATCTTATGTGAACGGTAAAGCTTTGTTTAATTGTGAGTTGTTACAAAAACGTATTTATAGTGCATTTTACTGCTTAATTCGAACTTGAATGGTTAGCCATGGGTCCCAAGATTGCTAGTGATGTTAAAGACAAAAGTAAGAAGATGATTTATATGAAAATGAAGCTGGAGAAAATCAAGAAATACAAAGAAAGCTAAGCTAGCACAGCCTAGGCTACCCTTACTAGAGAATTTGGCCATGACAAGCATCACTCAAAAGTAAATAAATCCTTTATATATAGTGGGCCCCCATATTACGAGATTAAACCGTTCCGCAGTTGGGCTCGTAAGGCGAAGTCACAGAATGATGGGCAATCCAAACCTATGTTAAATAGCTAATGCGTTTATAACCCCAGGTAAAAACATCAAAACTGTCCATAACTGGCAGGCACTAGGACCATGTCTCTAACCCAGTAGGCATGTTGCAATGAACCTTTGATGGATTTGGACATAGTGTACGAGTTTTTTGTGATGGTATGCGAAGAGTAAAGATGTACACTAGCACAGAAACATGTGGTTTCTTCGTCTTGCCACATTGTTGACCCCAGACTTTCGAATCGGTGACCCCGGACGGGTCGTCTTGCCACATTGGCAACCCCAGACGTTAGAATGGGTGACCCTGGACGGGTCATCTTGCCACATTGGTGACCTCGGACATTCGAATATTTGGGAAGGCTGTTAAAGAGGTCGTCTTGGCACATGGGTGACCCGGGACGTCAAAATGTTTCAGCACGCTGTTGGAGAGATGTCTTCCTCTGCCACATTACTGCAACACTCGCAATCAGTAGCCGTCGTGACATCGGCGAACGTGCCTGAGTTCTGGCAGAGCAATCTAGCCGCATGGTTTCAGCTTCCACCTATGAGGAATCATCGCAGACGTCCCACATGGTAGTGGCATCTGGCCACCAGCCTACTACACGTTGGGTAATGCAACAATCTCTCGGTGCCCCCGGGATCAAGCTAGCCAGCAACAGGCTGGTACAGGCACTGGGGAGAACGGCTGGTGCAGTTAAGTTCCGGAGTCCCGGGCCGTTGACCGGGATCGTCCAGCCGGGCAGCCTCATCCACCACCAAAGTCCATTCGGCCTCAGCAGTAGGCTTCAAGCCAGCATCCTCCAGCTGCCCCTCGGATTCACCATGCCCTCAGGTATAGTCCTGGTATACATCAAACCGGGTCAGTTTGTGTTGGTGCCACAGCAGGTTCTGACCCAGGCACAGCCTGGGACGCAGCAGAGACCTGTCCTCCCTGAGAAACCCACCGTGCCTGCCAGCATGCAGATCAGCGCTGCCGCTCCGGCTCCTGCGGAACCTCAGAACATCCATTTGGAAATGCCATCTCGTGGTTTTCACGTTGTGTCTCACCCTTACTCCTGTTGCAGCTGGGCCCCTGGTCTCACATACACCGCCCAGGACTGGACTGTGTACTCAGGGTGTCAGACTGGTGAATACCCTGTGGGGTTTTCGTTATGCCTTTCTGGGTGTTCGGGGGGGAGCTGAGTGGCGGGCTCTAGGACCATGTCTCTCACCCAATAGGCATGTTGCAATGAACCTTTGATGCTTTGAACCTGTTGTCTTTGTCTTTGCTGATTTGTACAGTGTTGTAAGAGTTTTTTGTGATAGCATGCAAGGAGTAAAGCAACGTGTGGTTACTTCGTCTTGCCACACATACATATTAAAAATTGGTTCCAAAATTGTATAATAAGTGCTATGTATACATAATATACATGTATAAAATCAGAAAACATCATAAATAAAAAATATAGAAAGGATTTATTTACCTTTGAGTGGCGCTTGTTACGCCCATAATCCCTAATAAGGGTTAGATCCAGCATCGTTTCTATATACAGTAAATCATCTTCTTACTTCTCTCTTTAACATCACTAGCAATCTTGGGACCCATGGCTAACCCTTTCAAATTTGAATTAAGCAGTAAAATGCACTATAAATACGGTTTTGTAACAACTTACAATCAAACAAATCTTTACCGTTCCGCCATTTTGAAATGAGTGAGGCCGACCAATAGAAGACCACCATCTCCGTGAGGAGACGCTGACCAATAGCAGACCAAAATTGTAGTGATGCGTTGCAGGGAGGCAAGTGTGACGCCAACTGAAAATAAGTGTTATTACCTAAAAACGCCTGCAGATAGAGACGAAACAACACATATACAGCTAAGCCCCTAGGGTCATGACAGTTGTTTTTGTCGCAAAACCAGGAAAATTCCAGGAAGAAAGGATGAAAAAAACTCAGTATTCCACATCGCAACATGAAAATAACATAAGTCAGGTACGCTGTAACACGGGGGTCCACTGTGTTTTTTATTTGATTTTATTTAATTGTATGCATGTATATTATGTATAAGAAGCACTTACTATACTAATTTGATACCAATTTTTAATATGTATATACAATTTTTATGTTTTTACCTAGGGTTTTACATGCATTAGCTAATTAAACTAGGTTTGGATTGCCTGCCGTACGGCGAATTCATAATCCCAACCGCGAAATGGATTAATCTCTTACACTGGGGGCCCAATGTACATATATTTGAGCATGTGTATGTATGGTGTTGGGGCCAATTCACAGCATTTGGAATAAATCATTTGTTATGATCCAGTGAACATAGTCCATTTTGATTTCTGTTTACATGGCCAAGAGCTGGACAGTTATTTGTTTATTGCTTGGTATGGCTCACTGGCCTCACAGGTGGCAGTTGCGACTGATTACGGATTGGAGCCACACGGTTTCTTTTACCATAGAGTTTGTCATTTACTAGAAATATTTTTGTATGAAGAGCATTGGAAGTCTGTACAAATAAATGTATCGCTCCATTGCATCTGAGCCAGGCTTCTGGACATTTTTATTTTATTCATTTTATTTTGGGCCAGCACACGAGTAAACCAAAGGCAGCCAGACATTGGGGGGGGCATGTTTTTTTTGTTTGTTTCTTTTTCTTTTTTTTTTACCATGGCAAGCTTTTAAACTTGAGCTAAGAAAGATTCAAAGGAAAATCATTCAAGTGTCCTTTTAAAATGCTGCCTTGCCTTGCCTCATTTGACCCTAACCACCCAGCCTGCGAATATGTACACACACACGCACACATACGTCTATCAGGATGCAAGGAATGTATGAGAGCAAGGCCCTCATTAGCCCCTTTCACACAAAAACAGGAACTATGATTTCCTGGTCGCGGGGTTACAGGTCAGAGGTTCCTGGTCTTCAGCCCATTCATTCATACCAAAGGACAGCGGAGGGGGTAGGTTATTGAAATTGGACTGATGACGTGGTAGGGGGGGGTTACACACATTTTTCTTGTCACTAAAAAGGTAAATGACAAGCATGATGAACAACAAAAGAAGCTGCCACACGTTGCACGAGAATGGAGCCTAATTTGCTTTTTCTTTATTTGCAGCTGTTAACTTCATACTAATAAATTCATAGACATACATTATTCAAACTGTGCAATCTGTAAACTTGAGAAGGGGAAGCTTCTCGGATTCCCTTTGGGTAAAACCGTGATTCCTATTTTTGCTGTCTCCCTACCTAACGATAGGACCAATGTGTAGTCTAGTTTTTTATTTTTTATCCCCTTTCACGTCCATCTCGCTCGGCCACTCCGTCTCTTTCTCGCAAGTAAAACAAATGCGTTAACTAAGAAAACATCTATTCAAACCAGAAAACAAATGTCAACAAATGAAAACAGCATACAAACTGAATAACATGTTACAATCTATCAAAACTGCGAGCCGGTGTTGTGGCGAACACTTTCCCAATTCCGTGCTTTGTGACTAGCCAAAAGTACATGATGAAAAGTACCTTCTGCACAAAAGGAATCGGCAGCGGTAGCTGTGTGTTCTTTTCGGGGGCTTCCATCATGGAGAGGATGGGAAGGTAGAGGCTTAGCAGAACGTTCCCTACCCGGGACGTTTTTTGGTGTGAAGGGGAAATGGGAATTAAAGCTTCCCGGGTAACGCGGAAGAGTTCCTGCGGTGCGAAAGGGGCTATTGTTTCTCACTAAAGCATTGACACTTTTTTTTTTTGTCCCCTGGCCTTTCCCTCACAGGTTTTCTATTATTCGCAATTTTGTGCACTGGCTTGTCTTGTTTGTGCTCAGACAGATTCGGCAAACAGCATAGCATATTTTTCACAGCGCATCATCAACAGCGTAGTCGTACCATAACACTGTATGAGCACTACGTATATCTGCAACATCGTTAGGAAAAATGGTCAATTATTGCCGTGTTTCGGGTTGCACAAATCGGGCAGACCGAGAAAAGCATAATTATTATTATCAAGCTACCACATGTTGCATAAATGAGTTATGTACAGTCGGACCCCGGTTTACGAACATCCTCTTTTACGAACATTTTGACTTACGAGCGTGGGCCGCAGAGTTTTTTGTCCCCCACTTACGCACAAACCTTCCGTCTTACGAACAAAAAGACATACCGGCCAATTGTATTCGTACATTAATTTTCGCTTTGCTACGTCAACTAAATCAGAAGTTGACGCACATCACGCCGAAGTTGAACGCTATTGCTCTTACAATGTCACAGTCACTGTCTCAGTCACGGTGTCAGTCACGGAGTCAGTCACGGAGATGCCAATATGCTATTGGTCGATTAAGGTCACAGTGCCGGGCTCACTCATGGAGATGCTATTGGCCGGCGTCACGTCAATCACAGAAATGCCGATATGCTATTGGCCGAACGCCTTTATCTAGCTTGATGGCACAGCTGGTCGGGATGGAAGGAAGGAGAGAAAATGAGTGAAAAACGGAAGGAAGGAATGTTGTGAAGACTTTGCAAACTTTATCTGTTAGACATGGCTTCTAAAATTGCAAGTGGCGGTAAAGGAAGAAGTAAGAGGATGATGACAATAGAAACCAAGTAGGAGATAATAAAAAAATACGAAGAAGGCGCACGCATAGTTAACCTTGCTCGTGAGTATGGACGTGACCGCTCGGCAATCTTCTAAGGGCAAGACTTTCCTTGCAGGGGGACGGAACTCGCTCGACAACAAAATGGAGAGGCTTCTTCAATTATGGATTAAAGAGAAGGAAATCGCTGGTGATATGTTTTAGTTTGAGAAAAGTTATTGTTTAAGATAATAAATAAGTTCTGCGGGTTGGTCTCTGCTCACCTCCTTCTCCACTCAGCTCAAGTCACGTCGCCCCAGAGGAGAATGTCATTTATCCTTTGCATATCCATCTTAATTAAATTAGCTAAACAGTAGATTAAGTTACTAATTTTAGCTGTGTGCAAATTCGTGATGCTTATAGCTATGATTTTACCACGCATTGCCAGTCGATGTGTACGTACAATTGACTTCGCTTTACTATGTTAACGAAATCATCTGCTCACGCTTAACACATTAACGCTGATATGCTACTGCTCTTACAATGTCACAGTCACTGTTTCAGTCATGGTGTCAGTCACGGAAATGCCGGTATGCTATTGGCCGAACACCTTCATCTAGCTTGATGGCACAGCTGGTCGGGATGGAAGGAAGGAGAGAAAATGAGTGAAAAACGGAAGGAAGTAATGTTGTTAAGACTTTGCAAACTTTATCTGTTAGACATGGCTTCTAAAATTGCTAGTGGTGGTAAAGGAAGAAGTAAGAGGATGATGACAATAGAAACGAAGCAGGAGATAATAAAAGAAAATACGAAGGAGGCGCACGCATGGTTAACCTTGCTCGTGAGTATGGCTGTAACCGCTCGGCAATCTTCTAAGGGCAAGACTTTCCTTGCCGGGGGACGGACCTCGATCGACAACAAAATGGAGAGGCTTCTTCTATTATGGATTAAGGAGAAAGAAATCGTCGGTGATATGTTTTAGTTTGAGAAAAGTTCCCGTTTAAGAAAATAAATAAATAAATTCTGCGGGTTGGTCTCTGCTCCCCTCCGCCTCCACCCAGCTCAAGTCACGTCGCCCCAAAGGTAAATGTCATTTTTCCTCTGTATATGTTATTTAATTTAACTGTACAATAGATTATGTTACTCATTTTTAATATGTGTATAAAGTCGTGATGTTTTTACCAAAGGTTTTTGCACGCATTAACTAATTAACATAGGTTTGGATTGCCCGTCATACGAGCAGTTCAAGTTACGAGCGTAGCCGCTGAACGGATTAAGTTCGTAACACTGGGGCCCACTGTATTCTGATTCTTCTGAAAATGTTGCATCTCCCACATCCATCCACACGCCATCTGGTTGTAAGCCTCCAGACCTATGTAGGATTTAAGATCTTCGGCTGTGTATGGGCTCGGTGAAAAGAACAAGTAGTTGATTATATCTGGATGTGTAATTTTGGGAAGAATATCCGGATCGTCGTTTATCCAGGATGAGTCAGTCAACTCGTATAGATTGACACACACACAAAAACATTCAACTTTGGTTTGAACAAAATCTCCCAAAAAATGTGGGGCAACATCTTGAACTTGGTTCCGGTCCAAATTGATGATCTTTGTGTGCTTTGATGTATTTTGAGCACTTTGCCAGAAGTGCAAAAGAAATCAAACTTACAGGAACTTTTTTTTTTTGGTAAAGTGAATCAATAAACATAAAAACAAAACTATCTTTTGGATTTATACATAGAGAGCACTGATGCTGAAGTTGAATAAGTTGCACATGGATGGCGCAGCAGTCTGTTTCCCGTGACAAATACCACTTTCATCCAGCAATATAGAAATCCGCAATATAGAGCGGACTCGAAAGATGAGCCACAATACGGTGGGAGAACACTGCCACTGTCTGTACCTAATAAAGATTCTTATTTTCCAAAGAGCGTGTGTGTCCAGCTGGGAAGGTTTGGTTTCCATAGCCAGGGGTGTCCAAACTTTTTGCAAAGGGGGCCAGATTTTGGTGTGTTAAAAATGTAGGGGGACCAACCTTGGCGGGCATTATTTACATATAACAGCAATTAATTTAAACACGTTTCAGCGAGCCGTTCTGTGTTTCACATTTTCTTTTTTATTTTAATTTCAGCTATCTTAAGCCTGTGCTTTGGTTATTTGAAACGTGCAAATCAAAATTTAATTGACATTAAATATTGAAATTGAATATTCATTTAACTTCACTTTTTTTTAACACTTTAATCGACTTTTTTGCAACAGTTACACAGAATTATAATCTTGGGTGCAAATTACATTTGAAACATAAAAAAATATCTCACCATGGCAGTTTATTATTTATAAAAATTCTAAACACAATAACAGAGAAATGAACAAGTAATAGTCATATTAACAAGTGCAGGGCTCATTTAAAATATGACATTAGTAACTATAAATGTTGATTCATTTTTAAATGGTTATTATTCTGGCGTTAACAGTTATAAAAAAAAAAACGTTTTCAGACTGATCGTAAATGAAAAATGACTCATCCGCATGAGTGTGATGGGTGAAACTGAGATCTGGAGTGCAGGACGAAGGCCAGGTGTGGCTTTATGGCAGTAGTATGGATGCGCAAGATGTCTTGTAAGTGAAAGTCCGATAGCCGTGTCCTCACACCGCTCTTATTTAAGTTCATCACTGAGAATGTCTTCTCACACAAATACGTCGACCCAAACAAGCTTAGCATTTTTTTACCAAATCTCTCGAATCTCTCGGACTTGTCCTTATCCGGCTGTCGGTAATAGTTGTAAAATATTGCTGCCGTGAGATTAAACTAGCTTCAAGATGTTTCAGTTTCTCGTTGCGTACTTTACCTGTGATCTTGCCATATACGTCAGCATGTTTTGTTTGGTAATGTCGCTTCACGTTGAACTCTTTAAAAACAGCCACTGTCTCTTTACAAATCAAGCAGACACAGTTGTTCCGTATTTCAGTGAAGAATTAGTCCAATTTCCACTCATTCTTGAACCGTCGACCCGCGCAGTCAACTTTCCTCCTTTTGTTGATTGTCGCCATTTTAAAAAGTTAGGGGCTCATACATTCAATTACTCATATACTGATTTGCTCTTCCTAATTGAGCCTATAGATGGCAGCATTTAGCACACGCACGTAACAGCGCTGCTGCCTAATGTATTCATTCTCCATGCGGGCCAGACGTTATTGATTTTATGACAGAGGCTGCGGGCCGGGTGGAAATTGACCACGGGCCGCATTTGGCCCCCGGGCTGGACTTTGGACTTTGGCGCGCGTTCCCTTTCCTCAGGGGCGCGCGCACGCGCACAGGCGGCCCAGCCATTGAGAGCTCAGTCACGGCCACTTTGAGCGCTGTGATCCAATGGCATGGATTTCTAATGAGATGTCTTTATTGCGCGTGTGTGGCGCTGACATGATTCTTGCGGTCTCTGAGCAGTTGCATGATGCAGCCTTCACTCGATGTGACTCTCCTTTGGAGTCACACGCGAGTGCATTGCACTGCCAGCTGTTTCTGCCGCGCAGCAAAATACTGCATAAAATATGTTCGTGACAATTTTAATGCCATTATATGCTCATTTAAGGCCTCTAATTTGAGGCTCATTTGCTGCCTTTGGGTGTTCGTTACAAGCAAAGTACATAAAGAAGTGCACACATTTGAGATCACAAAATAGCTTTGCACGAGTACGAAACACATGTGGCTTCTGAAAATCGGAAAATTTGGACGTGAAATGCTTCGTTGAAATCTTGACCATATAGGAATCAAAAAAGTATTCATTTGAGATGACAAATTAGGTATAACGTGCCCACAAAACATTAAGTTGTAGGTGTTAAGAAGTTTCTGATTATACTTAACGATTTCGTGTTTGTATTGTTCTGTTATTACTATTTACGCCTGGACATGTTTCTCCTGTGGTCATGTGATCTTCGTAGCAACCGCCTAGCAACCAATCACAAGTTGTGTTTCATTCCTCCAGTACCAATCAGGACTCTGTTTACACTATCATAGGTTGTTTTGCTCTTTCACCGGTCAGTCGGCAGGTATCGTTGTAACGGACAGTCATTTTTTTCTGCTTTCAATCATTCTGTGGATTATCTCATTCCTTTCATTATTATTCCGTGCGTCCATGAGAATGTAAGTACAGTTTGAATATGTTGTCCGTTCGTGGTTTTGGATACATGTTTACGTTTGCACTGCTTCACTTTGTCCATTAATGTCTAAGTTGTCATTGCATTTAAGTTTGGTATAATTGCTAAAGGCAAATATACCGTACTTTTCATACTTCACTTTTAGTATTCACGTTCAAGTTTCATCCACAAAATGTGCATATTTGTCGCATGTTTGCCGTGTGTGCCGATGTGATTCTTACTCCGTAAGTGAGTGACCTCACCGCCCACTCAAATCTATTCGGCTCCATTAAACCTTTCCTACCTAACGCACATTTGGAACGATTGGGTTGAATTCTTTCTTCCTATCATTGTACGGTATGTTTGCCTGTGTTGTTTATGTTATTCTAAGCTAATATGGAATAATGTGAGCATATGATGTAACATATTGTACAATGTTAGTTATGTTAGTTATCAATGTTTAGTGAATGTTCTCTGCTCTCCTTTGCAGACCACACACGCACAACAATCAAACACACACAACACACAACCACACACAATCAATCACACACCCACAATCGAACACACACACACCCACACACCAACCCAGATAAATAAATAGAACATTATATACAAATAAAGAGTGGCATGAGAGTGTGCATCATCTTTATGTTCTGGCCGGACAACCTGATAAGATTGAGGATCCTCTGAATCAATCAAATACAGTCCTTTCAAGGAGGTCACAAGTTTGGGCGCTATTCCGACACCTCCATTACAGTAGGTAAAGCGTGCGCACAGGGTGCACATGAAATTTTACAATGGAAGCACCGAGTCGGTAGAACTTTTGAAAACGTGACCTCACAAAATAGTGTGGACGCCGTTCCCAGATTGCCATCCCAATTTGTGATCTCTTGTTGAAATGTTCCATTTTTGTTGGATATAAAGAAATGTTGAAAATATGAGGTCGACATCTGTATTTTTTTTTAGTTTCGTTGAAAATGGCATGAAAAACGAAGCGACGTTGCTTCTATTTTTTTTCTTCCTCTTTGTCGCGTTGCTGTAAAATCGGCTAACTGCTTGACGTGAGTTCATTAACATTGGACAACGCTGGGGCATGGAGGTTCTCTTGTCCATAGAACAATACTCGGTCGCCATCATTTTCTTGAAGCTTATAGGAGGCTCGTTGGCTTCTTGAGCGCGTCTAGGATGGGAACTCCATGGGAAACACGCACACACTTTCTCTCTTTCTCCATCACAAACACACGCCTGCGCACACAATATTTCGTTTTGGAACGTGTCACATAATGATTTTGTTGTTTTTTCCCACGTCTCCATTCATTTGTACTTTTTCTTTTTTTTTTTTTGCAGGATGCGATACCAGGAAAGAACAGGGTTTGTGGATCCAATACACGGTATCCTGCCATTTAATATACAATCCACGAGTATGTACTATATGTACAAATAAGATATCTTTGAAAATAATCCAGGTTTTCTGTACACACATTTTACTGCAAAGCGTCTTTTTATATGAAATTGTGATTGACTACTTTGTGCTGTCCCTGATTTTCCTCTAAAAGGTGTTGCGTTTACGTCCTGTACAAATCGAAGTGTGTGGATAATAAAAATCACATCGTGTTCATCATGATGTAGTGTTTGCTCATTGTTGATATTGTGGCGGACACTAGGACCATGTCTCTCACCCAGTAGGCATGTCGCTATGATCCTTTGATGCTTTGAACCTGTTGGCTTTGTCTTTACTGTTTTGGACTTTGTTGTATCAGTTTTGTGATGGCATGCGAAGAGTAAAGATCTCCACTAGCACAGCAACGTGTGGTTTCTTCGCCTCGCCACATTGGTGACCCCGGATATTAGAATGGGTGACCCTGGATGGGTCATCTTGCCATATTATTATCACAGACGTTAGAAAGTTTAGTCAGGCTGTTGGAGATGTAGTCTCGCCACATGGGTGACCCCGGACGTCAGAATGTTTCAGCGAGGAATCACCGCAGACGTCCCACATCGTGACATTCCTCCACCAGCCTACTATACGTCAGGTAATGCAGCAAGCTGGTACCACGTCAGCCAGCCAGCACCCCGACAAGGGTCCTCTCACCCGTCGCCCAGTCCCTTGGCGCACCAGGGATCGAGCCAGCCAGCAACAGGCTGGTACGGGTGCTGGTGAGAACGGCTGTGCAGTCCAATTTCGGAGTCCCTGGCCGTCGACCGGGATCTTCCAGCCGGGCGGCCTCATCTACTACCGATGTCCGTCCGGCCTCAGCAGTAGGCCTCCAGCCACCATCATTCAGCCGCCCCTCCGATTCACCGTGCCCGCAGGTATGGTCCGAGTATACATCGGAGCGGGTCAGCTGGTGTTGGTGCCACAGCAGGTTCATGCCCAGGCACAGACTGGGACGCAGCCGCGACCGGCCGTCCCTCAGAAGCCACTGTGCCTGCCAGCATGCAGGTCAGCACTGCCACTCCGGCTCCTGCGGAACTTCAGAACATCCCTTTGCCAACGCTACCTCATGGTTTTCACGCTGAGCATCTCACCCTTACTCCTGTCGCACCTGGGGCCCTGGTGTCACATACACCGCCCAGGACCTGAATGTGACTCAGGGTGCCAGACTGGTGAATACCCTGTGGGGTTTTCCGTTAAGCCTTTTTGGGTGTTCGGGGCGGAGCTGTGTGGCGGACACTAGGACCATGTCTCTCACCCAGTAGGCATGTCGCTATGATCCTTTGATGCTTTAAACCTGTTGGCTTTGTCTTTGCTGTTTTGGACTTTGTTGTATCAGTTTTGTGATGGCATGCGAAGAGTAAAGATCTCCACTAGCACAGCAACGTGTGGTTTCTTCGCCTCGCCACAATATTAAAAAAAATGCAAATTTCATAAAGTGTTGCCAGATAGTAAAAAAAAATGTCGCCAAAAAGCAAAAATAAGTCACCCAAAAGCAGCATATACAAGTAAATAAAAGTCAAATTGTTTGGTTTTTTTTGTTCCATGAAAAAATAAAATATTTGTCTATGTGGGAAACACTAGAAATAGAATATGCATTTATTGTTTTAAAATAATATACTACTGTGTTGTATTGGTAGGATCCCGAAAATCTAAAAAGTAGGTCACACAGAAATCACATCAAACTGGCTAGAATTAAAGCAAAGAGGCGCTTAATCGCGTGCGTTAAAATGGGAGATACTCTTCAGTGGTGTGCGCGCGTGTATGCGCGATCTGAATAAATGCAAATGGTCACTGTCTCCCTCTGGCACATCGCCAAGTATCTATAGCAACCACACTGGGTCACCATAGCGCCAACACTTAAAACACTCCCAATTTATTTTATTCCCCATTCGCTCATTTAATTGTCACACAAACTCCGTGTGAAAATAAATATTGGTGTCGTTCTATTTTTTATTTTATTTTTTGTAAAGTGACAAAGGCTATATGGACATATTTTAAAAAGACTTTGAACTTAAAAAAGTAAGTCTTGTTCAAGGAATAATTTTCTCATTTTCGGTGATGCTTGTTTCCTGTTTTGCTCTGCTGTGATGTGTTCACGGTCAAAGTACAAGTTCAGGTGTAGAGGTGACTAACTAGCCTTGGCTCGCCACGGCGAAAAGCGACCAAACACAATGCTTACACTATCATTTAGCGACCGTTTGTGGCACTTTGGCAAATAGGCAGTTACCAGAATTTTGTTGATCCTTGATCTCACCGCTGGATGGAGGCCGTGCCAAGTTTAGACGATACGTAATTATAATGAGATACAGTATGTTTTATGTGAACCCAGTCATGCAAAGGCAACATTCTGATTAATATTCTTGTTGCGCAATATGAATTGAATTTGAGCCACAAACACGTGTTTTAGCCATCACAAGGGACGGCTCTTTTGCAGCCTGCTGCCAACTAAAATTGGCAATGATTACAAAACAGTCATTTGATTACTTAAGCACTCAATTACTTAAAGTATTTTTGTTCCTAACTCATTTAGCCCCCTTGAATTGAATGTCTGGATGTCTTTGGAATTGAATGAGTTAAGCAGAGCTGTGCATGCAGTTGTGCACATCATGTCACCATTATTTTGATAAGCTAATGATGTTAGCCAATGCTAAGCGGTGCGCCTGACAAATCTCATTGCAGCTCTGCTTACCTTTTGTATAGCCTTTAACCACTAGATGGGCAGGCACTCAAAGAAACAATCAAAGTCCATTTTTCATTTGTAACGTGCTTCATAAATGAACTCAAGAACGACATTAAAGGAGACTTTCCAAAATATAGTAAATATCCCCTTTTATTTGATATTTACATTTGATATTGGAATTTTCATTTTGCCTTCCACACAAAAACTTCAATTCCAAATGAAGCCATGGTCTAGTAGGAGCTTACCGGTCTTCTGAAAGTCCAGGTCGAAAAAGTGGACTTGATGAATTCCATCGGTTGGCAGTCAATAGAAAGCTCCCAACAACGCACCATTCAAAACTACAAGAAAAATGATTGACAAAAATGGCTTGTTCCAATAAAGGTGTTCCAATTCCTGGCCAGGCACCTTGAGGTGTGCGCAAAGGCATTTTGTGGCTCACCCTCAATGTTCCAGGAAACAGGAGTTCTCAAACTGGGGTCCTCGGCTTCAATTCATCTTCTTGGCATTATCAACGTATCAATACATGAATCTGACTTCCCTGGATCAACAACTGTTTGTTGTGGGGTTTTTTTGTGTTTTGGGGGGGTGGGTGTCATTTTAGAAGGAAAAGGCAAAGAAGAACAGAAGGCAAAGTAAAGTTGTATGTTTCTCAAGAACACAAGGTGCATATGATTAGCAGAGCTGGGCATTTAAAACTTTTTATTATTGTTATCAATATTGTATCAAAACGCAAAAATTTGGGACACACCTATATGCATTCAAATGACTTTTTTTCTATTTTACAAAGAATCACAGCATCATCTGCGATCATCTCAAGGATAATGTTGACTTATTTAAATGCCTTTGTTAAACATAACTGTCTTACAGTTTGATGTCAATGATTTGACATGGACATCTCGGTTAAGCCTACTTTTAGCCTCAGTAATGATTGCTTTTCAGCCTGACAAACTGAAAGTGTAACCTTCTCAAAAAATAGGGCAAATTTTTAAGTCCTATGATGTTTCAAGCTATCCTTGGGCGAAAAAACAAAAAAATATCCCCTGCAAGATATACTACAATCTCAAAAGTTGGAACCCCCACTAGACAAGATGAGTAATAGATATAAAGTCAAGTTGGATTTGCAAGTTGATATATTAATCATATATGGTAACATGTCTACTTTGTGCCCTACAATAAATATGTAAATGTGTATTAATTAGCAGCTACGTTAAGATTGTCTCATGTTCAAAAGTCACTTGAGTGTCCCCCTCCTGCCTAAATTTGCATTTAAATGAAGACTGGCCACCAAAGTATAGCGTCCATTAAAAAAAAAAAAAAATTGGTATTGTGTCCAAGTGACACAAAGAATTCTTTCGTGTCAGTCAAAAACAAGAACAGCATGACCTTGTCCAGAATTGCTGTATAACAGAAAATGTCTACCATTCAGTGCAGTCTTGCTGATGAAACAACATTTTGTTGGCACAGCTGTACCTAGAGTACAAAAAAAACATGTCACTTTTTTGTGTTTAAAAAATAATCTGCACAAACCAGGATCTTTGCTTTAAAGCTTCATGCACACAATTGGACAGCTGGCCATCCAATCACATGTCAGGTACAGACAAACAACAAAAGGTCCCAGCCAAGAGAGGAATAAGGACCAACTACTGTATCTTGTTTCAGAATTTTTGTGCTTTCTAATACGAACCCTGACTATCATCCACACTTTGGTGTCATTAGTGGACAACTCAAAAATGAACCACACTTGTAGGAAATTAAAAAAAACAAATCCAAATGCCTACCAAGCCTAATATGCAGAATACATCTCAAAAAAATTGAATTCTGTTGCGGTAGTTCAATTTAAAATGTGAAAGGCATGTCATATCCCCCCTGGGAGCCAGCCTCTTTGTTTTTGTCCACAGCTGTGTCTATTTTTTCTCGGCAAGACAGCCAAGTGAACTGCATCCCGGCCAAACACCGACCGTGAGACATAGACGCAAAACTAACTTCTACTACAGTGGACACAAAATAGCATCTTTCAATTACAAGAAGGCTAATTCAGACCTCATTTCTACATTGCTTTTGTGATACTCAAAGTTCTTGGTGGGGTCAAAATGAACCATTTTATATGCTGATGTATTGCATATAAAGACAGAGGCGTTTCCTTGCTCAAATAAATGACATTTAGTGATGTGTCACAAGTGCCCAAATAATTTGAAAGAAACATACTGATCGAATCCTTACTTAACCCATTTCAACCCACTTTGTGACTGTAAAGAAAATTCTATTTATGAGGCTCTATAAATGATTATTCAATCATTTTTCATGAAGTACTGAAATACTACAATGTGTAGATGAAACGTGTGCAAGGTCACATGTTTAGTGAATATTGTCACATGACTAGCGCTGTTTATTTTGTGGTTGCACTTCGAAAGATGACACCCTCAAAGCTCCTAAACAAAAGGTTAGTAAAGTATGTTAAAATGAACATAGAACAAAGATTTTTTTGTACACATGATCTTTAAGATGTCTAGTAGTGATATATGCATTTGCACTTACTCAAATTGGTTTCGTGTTTGCACAATGAGTAATTATATTGTTGTGACCGGTGATGAAACATACCTTTCCATCAACTACTTAACTTTTTCTTTTTTTTTCTTTTTTTTTTTTTTTAAGTTCTTGATTATTTCAAAGGGTTATCAATGGCATATGATTTGGATGTTTTCATGTCCAGGAAAAATGTGGGCTTAAATGGGTTAAGTACAGTGACATGTGTTTACATTTGCTATGCTGAAATGGCACTATGTACTTGCTATGTACATTAGCTCAATCCATACAGTTTCTGTACTATTCTCCTGTCAGATCCCAGTTGAGCCGTATCCTACTCTGGCCATACCAGCTGGGCCAAGGGGCTGGACAGGCCCACATAGGGTGCACGTCAATCACCATCTACATGGGAAATATCGTACTTGTAACATTCTTAAGTGGCGGTACGTGACAGCGCTTCACATGAGTCCAAATTGAAATAGAAATTTCATGCAGTTTCATCCCAAGATGGGAGCTGTAGGGTTCTATTTTCAAGTTAAGAACAAATTAATTGGAAAAA
>NC_142380.1:20115000-20205000 GCF_059441005.1 Hippichthys cyanospilos
CATGACGACGACACGACAAAACCTCATCAACACTAGAAAGGCCAGATGATGACGCATATACTGGATATATTTTTATGAGGTTTTATTTGGTCCATTTTTATCAATAAATCTCATCAACAGAGGAAAAACTTGTGTGATGCTCTATCAGCAAGATAAAATTGAGTTACAACGTCAGCTTTCTTTTATCTTGAATGAAGTTTTCAAAAGATGGGTCTGTGCAAGGTCTTCCACCCCCCACTCAGATAATGACTCATTCGCATGTGTGATGCTCGCCCAGCAAGATAAAGTTGGTGTGCAACTTCTGTTCAATTTACATTACAAAGTTAGCTGTTCACAAGTGATTTAGGGCAGTGGTCCCCAACCTTTTGATCACCACGGACCGGTCAACGCCTTACAATTATATTGCGGTCCGGGGGCGGGGGTGAATTATGCAACTGGAATTATGCTATGTGCACGCTAAATACAAAAATTCGCGCCGCTACGCTCATTTGCGGGACTTTCTATCGCTTTTGTACTTTTTATCCACTTTTTTGTCGCGCAAGGAGAGGGGAGTGGAGCGAGCTTGCTGTGCACTTTACGGTAGATCCGGAATGAAGAGCATTGCTGAGAAGTTTTACTTTTCTGGGACGTGACAAAGCCAATATTTTCACCGACAGCACCTTTATTCTTTGCGGTCATACTCGCCTGCCAAAAAATAAAAGGTTCAATATCGCAATCAAGTGGCCGAGACCGTGCTAAATATTGTGCTGACAATGCTGCGCTATCGTTAGCTTAGCACAGTAACTACGGTTCAACAGCTGTTAAGTGAAGCAAACGCTGCACATACCTGTTGTCCCAAGTTCTCCCTTCCAAATTTCTACAAGCCAGGTGAGTGCTCTTGCTTGACTCGGTTTTGTATTGAAAGCTCAGCTGGCCATGTTGGATCGCTCCCGGTGATCGAAAAGCGGCCACCATGATTCATTCCTGCCCCTTGCGTGAGCCGTTGAATGTTCCCGAAGTTGATTGGCTGTCGCGACGTGAAACGCAAAAAAAGTAAAAAATGTTTTTAACTTCATGCGAAAGGCGAAATCTCGTTACCGCGCGCGGCCATTTGCGTAGCTCCATTCGCATCCATCGCGTCGCTCGACGCGCATTCGCGCCCAGTCGCGCGAACTCCATTGACTACAACACAAAACTCTCCGCTTTTTTGCCTTGTTCGCGTTCGGTGTGCACGTAGCATCAAACTAAATCATCTCCAAAACATTATTTCGGGTGCAGCCCACGCGGCCCGGTACCAGTTGATCCACGGACCGGCACCGGTCCGCGGACTGGGGGTTGGAGACCACTGATTTAGGGTTTTAGCTAAAATCCTTGAT
The DNA here is from genome assembly GCF_059441005.1 of Hippichthys cyanospilos. Taxonomy (NCBI): domain Eukaryota; kingdom Metazoa; phylum Chordata; class Actinopteri; order Syngnathiformes; family Syngnathidae; genus Hippichthys; species Hippichthys cyanospilos. Next base: position 20,116,356 of record NC_142380.1, read on the forward strand.
GCCAATCAGCACCCGGTGGTCTTTATAGGAAGTAAAGCCAAATGCTGGACCTTCTAGTGTCAAATCAAACTTACTTTGGCTGAGAATCTCGCTGAAGACACTGTAAAAAAAAAAAAAAAGAAAAAAATCAAACTTGGGCTCACAGTGAGATATGTATAGTAAGCGTCGTCATAAGTAGAAAAACACTATGAATATTCACGAATCGATTGGTGATTCGGTTCCCAAATTAAACAACGATTATGTTTGAAAATCAAAGAATGTTTTGCAGTCTGAAAATTGTCGAAATGCTCAGGAAAATCCCTACTTAATAGAATATTTGTATGTGAAGGTGCGCTAAAAACGGTTGGGTCAAGACTAATACAATTAAGGGTCAAAAAGTGTTTACCTAATACTTCATGAACTTGATCAAACTTTCTGGGCTGTTTTATTTTTTTAAATAAATAGAAGAATAATACTTTTTTTTGAGTGAAAGTGGGATTAAATTGACTTAATATTGGCGCAATCCTATTTTGACCCATAATGTTTTTTTTTTTAATATATTGAGAGTAGATTTCTTTATAAAGGTTCAAAGATGACTGATGAATGAACCACAAACAATCGTCAGACTAATCAAGCATTATGTTTTATGATTGATAATTTGACAATTCCAAAGCGCAGAATTTCAGCCTCTCGACTGGAGAATATTTCTGATTTACTTAACAAAAACAATCAACATTTTGCTGATTTTCTGACATATTACAGACCAAATCATAAGAATTTTTTTGCAATGCCAATTATGAAAAACGTTTTGTTTTTCATACCCATTCAATGCCAGTCAAGTCAAAATTGATGTTTGACTTATACAGTGATTTGTGAAAGAATTAGCTACTTTTGTGTCCCTTTGCCACATTTCAAGCGTCAAACACGAAGATTTAAAATTGCAATCATTTTGTTTTTAATGGAAAAAAATTAAGTGCAAACTGTTGTTTTCTACTGTGCTCCATTTGGTGTTGATTCATTCGCCAAATCTAATTTGACAGCTTTATGTTTGAAACTTGACATGGCAAAAGAGCAAAAAGTTAAGGCAGGTTTTATGTTTTTGCAAGGCACTGTAGAGCTGTCAGCCTTGTAAAAATTGATCTTTAACGTTCATAGCAGTCAACGGCGGTGAATGTGTCGCTTCATAAAGGGGGGGGGACATGCTTTTGAAATCTGATTCATGGATAAAATAATGGACAGATTAATTCAGTAGTTAAACACCGGTTAGTTGCGGGCTGTGTCATTAGTGATATTAAAAGATAAACAGTTTGCAAAACTTTGAGACGAGGGCATCATGCAGCTTACCTTGAAAGATGATTTTGGTCCTGTCCAAGGGCGCGACAGCCGTCTTGGCCACAGCTCCGGCGAGAGCCCCCGAGAACAGCGAATTGACCACGGAGCGCGTCTGTTTCATGCCCTACAAGGAAAGGCTCCCATTTTGACTTGAGCCAAGCTACACAAACTCTTTGGATTGCTGTCGATTATTCAATGAAAAAGAATGACCCATAGCATGTGACGGGGCAACGGACAAATCCGAGGCCATGGCCTTGGACGAACAAATGCAAACGGAGCAGAAGTGGTGCAGTCGCTCAGGAAACTCATGAAATTCACCACGGCCGCCCCACCTGTGAGCGCAGCCCATGCAACTTTTTTCTTTCTTTCATTGTTCTTTGCCCTTCTTGGGTTTTGGGTATACTGTATGTCAGGAGATGCCGATCAAGAAGCTCCCCGAGACCAAACTAGCAAATGGTTGCGCACGTACAGTGGGGCAAATAAGTATTTAGTCAACCATTAATTGTGCAAGTTCTCCAACTTGGAAAGATTAGAGAGGCCTGAAATTGTCAACATGGGAAACCTCAACCATGAGAGACAGAATGTGGAAAAAAAAAAAAAAGTCACATTGTTTGATTTTTAAAGAATTTATTTGCAAATTGTGGTGGAAAATAAGTATTTGGTCAATACCAAAAGTTCATCTCAATAATTTGTTATGTATCCTTTGTTGGCAATAACGGAGGCCAAACGTTTTCTGTAACTTTTCACAAGCTTTTCACACACTGTTGCTGGTATTTTGGCCCATTCCTCCATGCAGATCTCCTCAAGAGCAGTGATGTTTTGGGGCTGTCGTTGGGGCAACACAGACTTTGAACTCCCTCCACAGATTTTCTATAGGGTTGAGATCTGGAGACTGGCTAGGCCACTCCAGGACCTTGAAATGCTTCTTACGAAGCCACTCATTTGTTGCCCTGGCTGTGTGTTTGGGATCATTGTCATGCTGAAAGACCCAGCCACGTCTCATCTTCAATGCCCTCGCTGATGGAAGGAGATTTTCACTCAAAATCTCTCGATACATGGCCCCATTCATTCTACCCTTTACACAGATCAAACGCCCTGGTCCCTTTGCATAAAAACAGCCCCAAAGCATGATGTTTCCACCCCCATGCTTCACAGTGGGTATGGTGTTCTTGGGATGCAATTCCGTATTCTTTCTCATCCAAACACGAGAACCTGCATTTCTACCAAAAAGTTCTATTTTGGTTTCATCTGACCATAACACATTCTCCCAGTCCTCTTCTGGATCATCCAAATGCTCTCTAGCGAACCGCAGATGGGTCTGGACGTGTACTGGCTTCAGCAGGGGGACACGTCTGGCAGTGCAGGATTTGAGTCGCTGGCGGCGCATTGTGTTACTGATAGTAGCCTTTGTTACTGTGGTCCCAGCTCTCTGTAGGTCACTCACTAGGTCCCCCCGCGTTTGCTCACCGTTCTTGTTATCATTTTGACGCCACGGGGTGAGATTTTGCATGGAGCCCCAGATCGAGGGAGATTATCAGTGGTCTTGTATGTCTTCCATTTTCTAATAATTGCTCCCACAGTTGATTTTTTTACACCAAGCGTTTTACCTATTGCAGATTCAGTCTTCCCAGACTGGTGCAGGTCTACAATTTTGTCTCTGGTGTCCTTTGACAGCTCTTTGGTCTTGGCCATAGTGGAGTTTGGAGTGTGACTGACTTGACTTGACTGACTGGTTGTGGACAGGTGTCTTTTATACCGATAATGAGTTAAAACAGGTGCCATTAATACAGGTAACAAGTGAAGCATCATTAGACCTTGTTATACCTCATTAGAAGAAGTTAGCCCTCTTTCACAGCCATGAATCTTGCTTGTTTGTTGGTGACTAAATACTTATTTTCAACCAAAATTTGCAAATAAATTCTTTAAAAAGCAAACCATGTGACTTTCTGGTTTTTTTTTACACATTCTGTCTCTCATGGTTGAGGTTTACCTATGTTGACAATTTAAGGCCTTTCTAATCTTTCCAAGTTGGAGAACTTGCACAATTAGTGGTTGACTAAAGACTTATTTGCCCCACTGTATTGACTCACGTTTGAGTGAGAGGAGGCCCGCGGCATCACTTCTCCGTGGTCGAGCGCTGCATGCTGATCCTGGACTCCACTCCCCATGCTCGAGGACTAAACGCCACTGCCTGGGAGTGCGCTCATCAATCACACCACCAGGGGCCCCAGATCCGGGAGCTGAAGAGGAGTGAGTGCAAGAACCGTTAAAGGGTCAAAAGCAATTCCTAGAGCACAATGAACTCATCCACGACGGCTGACGACTTTAGACGTCATTTTAACAGGGCTGCAGGTAAATTAATTTTTGCTGCGGTTGTTAGGAAGCTGGGCTTCAGCTTTGTTACGTGACCTCAATGAGCAGTTGCCCACCGCTTTACGACCGCGCATACTACTGCGGTCTTCTGCTATGTATGGAATCGCTCCTTCCCTTACCAAGCCATGTTACATTTCTCCACTTGGCAACACTGTGTCCCGAAATATCTCTTGAAGAGCAACTTATAGGTAAAATGTGACCGCTGGAGCAGCGCCAGCGGAACAAATGTGTTGCTCGCTTGCTTGCATAGTGTCTTCCACTTTGAACCCAGTCCAGTCCACTGGGCACAAAACGAGTGCAAGCCACACACAAAATGTCTGTTAACAAGTGGGCTAATCATTTTGTCGGGCGATCATTTATTTCCAGGGTTATTCAGCTATCGGGTCTGCAGTTTTGACAACACAGCCTTCACAGTCCAAAAATCAAACTACAGTGGCTCCCACGTGAAGGCGCTTGGGAGTGCGCGTCAGACTCGAACAGGGTTTCCATATGAATCAGCAAATCTGATTAAATGTTTTTTTCCTGCCATGAATCATTTTTCTTTTCAAATTGAGAGCAAATTGATTGGCAAAGTTAATTTGCTGTGACAGGAACAGTACTACTTTTATTTTTTTAAAAAAAGAAAAAACTAGACTACTTAATGAATTTTTTTTCTAGTGACTCCTTTGCAAAGTTCATTTAGTTTTTTTTAGAGCTATAAATAGATGTAGTTACAAAGTATAAAACGTCAGACACGAATTGCACAGGACTCTGATGTTTTTGTTTGTTTGTTTGTTTGTTTGTTTTTTATTCCAAAAAGCTCTGTGCTTGGTTGGCCTGAAAAAAAAAAATCACAGGTGGGTATATTGAAATAAGGTTGCAAAGCACTGAGCTAGAAGATGGAGGAAGATGTGCAATGCTCGGCCATTGCAAATCCTTCATGAGACTGAACTGTCCAAAAGGTAACACATACATTCTTACAAAAAAGCAATCCAGTGCTTAACATCCTCGTGGGACCTGGTTTATTCATTTGTGTCCACTGTTGTCTGTTTTGTCTCGCCATGAAAGCAAAATAAAACGTGACCTCATTTTAAAGGCCAAAATGTTGCGCGCGCTAAGACTTAGTGGGCTAGCACCAATGAGTTGAAAGCTAAAACAAGGATATAAAAGTGATATCAGCAACTATTTACAATTCCAAACAAAACGAAGTCCAAACAAAAGCCTAGTAAGCAATTTTCTTCAACTTCCACTGAACCCAAAGAGTTTTTCAGACTGTGGTTTAAAAAAAAAAAAAAAAAAAAAACTTCAAGCACAAACCCCAAGTCTGTTGTTTGATTTCAGGTGAATGGTGATGCTAAGTTTGCAAATGAGGTAGGAAATGCAACAAAGCCACATCATGTTGAATCAACCCAAGGGGATTATGGGAAGTAGTCAAGAGGAGAGGCAAAAAAAAAAAAAAAAAAAAGCAAGCGGCCTACTCATTACCAGTGCCCCTTTTCACCTCATCAACTCCTCAACACACATTTTGTTTGAAACACCTATCAACAAGTTCCTTGTTTTCAAAAGATAGTGCTAAATTGGATTCACTCAGGATGTTCTGTCTGATACCAATACCACGCTTTTGATAAATAATATAGAAAAACATAGAACTAGGCCAGATAGACAAAATTCCAAAACAACATTTTTTTAGAGTGATCATAACACTGCTCCAAGAGAGCGCCCGATACCAATAGTGGACGCCATCGGTGGACCAATACCTTGGAATGAGGGGGACCGATACCTTGGAATGAGGCTGTGTGCCGCTCCTATATCGATACTTGGTATCGCTAGTCGTCAATTCCAAATAGTAGAAGTAATGGATGCATGCGCGTTCATTAGCGATGACTTTTTCCCTCCACGGTGTTATGGTTTAAATGTGACCAAAGGTTGCCAAAGTGCGTTCAACCCCTGGGGATGACTTGATAGCGGGAATCGTTGAAGTTTGAACTTGACAAATGTCGATTAGCTTTGTAGCACTCTTATCGAGAAACGCAAAGCTTGTTGCATTCGGCGGCAGCTCAAATGAGCTTGATGACTTTGTTTACGATTTCTGGTCACCTTCTTCAGATAATGCACAGTAGTGTACATGTAGTGAGTTTTTTCGGACGTTAACGTCAGCTTGTGCTTCCGTCACCCGCCTTGAAATAACACATTAACAACAACGTGATGACAAGCGTTTGCTTACCTGATTCGACGAATTTTTGCAATGCTTTGAAAAGCTTCCGGCGGCAGTACTTTTGAGGTCAAAAATAGTGTATTCCCCTTTCGCTAGTCAAGTTAGCCAAACGTTGGGTTCGATAACGCTAGCTAGCGGTTAGTTCGCTGATACATAACCGCTTACGTTCATTTGGGGGTGCGGGAGGGAAGGGGGGGCGCAAAATGCGTTGCGGCTGCAGTATACTAGGTAGGTAAGCGTGACATGTACACCGACTTGTCAGTAATTTGATCGTTCAGCCGCACTGTCATGACTTTGAGCGGCTGCTCCTCCTGTCACAAGCACAAACCTAACAAGGCTCAGCCCTTCCAGTCGCCGAGACCGCAAGGACAAGACGAGAGGCATTATGGGAAATGCAGTTTTAACCACGACGATACCGACCATGATAGGCCGGATAGAGGGGCGTCAACTGACATTCCCCGCAGAATTTTGGAGTTGCAGAGGTCTGTGCAGCGTCCCCCGCGAAGACCCTCTTGTTTTTCACCGGATCATAATTATAATTATTAGGGCCCGAGCAGCGTCTGCTGCGAGGACGCTCTTGATTTTCACCGTATTATCACCAAATTTTGCAGTCGTCGGGCCTGGTGAAAATTTTGATATTTTAGTGTTTCCTAAAACAATGCAAAAAAAAAAAGTGGCTCTGCCGCGCCACCTAAAGTTGAAAAAAAAGCCAGTTTGACCTAGAGGTACGAAAATCTTTAGGCATATGTCGGACCTCTAGACCAGGGGTGGGCAATTCCAGGCCTCGGGGGCCGGTGTCCTGCATGTTTTCCTGTTTTCTCTCTCAAACACACCTGATTCAAATGATTAGGATTATTCTCAAGCTCCAGCAGAGCTTGTTGATGAGCTAATGGTTTAAATCAGGTGTGTTAGGGAGAGAAAACTGGAAAACATGCAGGACACCGGCCCTCGAGGGCTGGAGTTGCCCACCCCTGCTCTAGACCTACAAAAAAAGTCATCGCGAGCCACATGCTCAGATGTACAGAAAAAGAGTTATGAATTTTTGAATGTGCAATTTTGGCCCGTTTTTGGACGTTTGCAAGTCCCGAACTGCTCCTCCCTCCTTCTAAATGGTTAAGCCGATAGACTTCAAATTTGCTGTGGTCTATTATCAGACTTAGGGGCACAACTGGGCAACATTTCGTGAAGATTCTCTGACATATATGATGAGGGCGGGGCTTCAAAATATGTGTTCTATTTTTCCTAAGTGCAATTACCTAAAAACGCCAGCAAAAAAAACGCCAGGCAAACAACACAAATACAGCCAAGCCCCTAGTCATGACAACTATTTTGGTTGCATAACGGAAAATGTCATAAACAGGGGATTAAAAAACTCAGTATTCTGCGTCACAACATGACAATGACGTAAATCAGGGACGTTGTAACATGGGGTTCCACTGTACTGTTTTAAGCCTGTAAGTGTAAATTAACTGAAAATTGGTCAGAATAGCATTCAGATATGGAAAATGAAGGTTCTCAAATTTTACAATGTTTCCATATTGGGTGTGGCCTTCATCCCATCTCATAGTCAGATGTCTCACCAAAACGAACAAAGTTGCTGTAATTACACCCATATAGTCAGTCTTATCTTCTCACAATTTCATATATTTGATGGTAGTCCAATGTGGAACACACCTACCATCGTATTTTTAATCGTGCTAGCGCCACCTAGCGACAACAAAAAATGCCATTAGAATTAAAAAATTACAGCCAATCCTGTTTGGTTTGACGAGCAGCTACAAAACGTTTGAGGCACATATAGGAATGTAAGACCTACAAATAATTCAAAGTGAGTTATATATGTGCTAGGATGTACAGAAAAACAGTTGTGAATTTTTGAATGTGCAATTTTGCCCTATTCTTGGACATTTGTTGGTCTCAAACTACTGTCTTCCTCTCTTAAATGGTTCACCCGATCAACTTGAAATTTGTCATGGACCATGATCAGACTCAGGGGCACATATACTCCAAAAATCTTGGAAGACACGGTCAAACGCCTTCTCCAAGTCCACGAAACACAAGTAGACTGGATGGGCGAACTCCCACGCACCCTCAAGGATCCTGCCGAGGGTGTAGAGCTGGTCCACTGTTCCACGGCCGGGACGAAAACCACATTGCTCCTCCTGAATCCGAGGTTCGACTTCCAGACGGACCCTCCTCTCCACCACCCCTAAATAGACTTTGCCAGGGAGGCTAAGGAGTGTGATCCCTTTGTAGTTGGAAGACACCCTCCGATCCCCTTTCTTAATAAGGGTGACCACGACCCCAGTCTGCCGATCCTGGGGTGCTGTCCTTGATGTCCATGCGATGTTGCAGAGGTGTGTCAGCCAGGACAGCCATCCAACATCCAGAGCGTTTAGAAACTCCGGGCAGATCTCCTCCACCCCCAGGGCCACCAAGGAGTTTTTTGACCACCTCATTGACCTCAACCCCAGAGATAGTAGATCCCACCTTGGAGCCTCCAGACTCTGCTTCCTCAGGGGAAGACGTGTTGGTCGAATTGAGGAGGTCTTCGAAGCATACTGCCCACTGGTTCACAACGTCCTGAGTCAAGGTCAGCAGCGCCCCATTCCCACTATACACAGTGTCGATGGTGCACTGCTTTCTGCTCCTGAGACGCCGGATGGTGGACCAGAATTTCCTCTTGAGCCGTCCGGAAGTCATTTTCCATAGCCTCACCAAACTGCCACATTGACCGCTGAAGCCGCCAGTCGGTATCTGTCAGCTGCCTGGAGCTACCTGTCAGCCTCTGGAGTCCCACAGGCCAAAACTGCCTGATAGGACTCCTTCTTCGGCTTGACGGCATCCCTTACCGCTGGTGTCTACCAGCGGGTTTAGGGATTGCCGCCACGACAGGTATCGACCACCTTACGGCCGCAACTACGATCAGCCACCTCGACAATGGAGGCGCGGAACATGGTCCACACTGACTCAATGTCCCCCCACCTCCTCTGAGACGTGGGAGAAATTCTGCCGGAGGTGGGTGTTGAAACTCCTTCTGACAGGGGACTCTGCCAGACATTCCCAGCAGACCCTCACGATACGTTTCGGCCTGGCAGGTCTGACTGGCATCCTTCCCCACCATCGGAGCCAACACACCACCAGGTGCTGATCAGTTGAAAACTCCGCCCCTCTCTTCACCCGAGTATCCAAAACATGCATAACAATGTTTTGTTTTGGACGTGACACACCACCTAACCAAATTTGAATGATTAAAAAAATAAATTACCACTCAAATCCTGAAAAGCAATTTGCCGTCTTCTCCTCCACTGTGGGGATTGAAACGGATAACATTGTATAATCTTACGTACTTAGAAACAAATCAGGACTTCATTTTGAGGGGACTTTAAAATTTTAAACTTTAAAATTGTTCTCTTAAAATGTTTTAGGTGCCTCCGCTAGTTGTTAGATGTGACGTCAACAAGCTGCGATGTGATTGGTTGTTACCTCACTTTGAGCAACTGCGATCTCACTTTCTGGTAATAGCAAGAGGTAAAACAGTTGCCTCGAGATAGGTGCAACTGCTGGTATTTCTTAAATGCGTTAAGCGGACTGCACACAACATATTTTTCCAAAGACAATTTGGGTGTTTGCTTGCCCTTTGAGCACATCATACTTGAAATAGTTCATGTTTGACATCAATTTCTCAAAAGCTTTGTAGGTTTGTCCTTTGGGTTGAGTTTATTTCAACTTTCATCAAGCAAGTTGCTTACAAACACATGACTGAAAAAGGCTATAGGAATGTTTGCTGGTGCATAAAGATAGGTGATTTGTATTGTATTGTATTGTATTGTATTGTATTGTATTGTATTGTATTGTATTGTATTGTATTGTATTGTATTGTATTGTATTGTATTGTGGTGATGCCCTGATTTTTCTTTCCTTCGGTAAAATTTATGCTGTAGTTCTGAAGACTAGTGATGGTCAAATGAAGCCTCATACACCACTTGTGATTTTGTTTTGTTTTTGACTTCTCTAGAAGTTGCTCCTGTTTAAAAATAAAGGCTAGTGCAATGGATATTAATGGATATGTGTCTTTATAAATGCAATGCATAATGTGGTCATGAGAATTGTTATTTTCATAAAAATTTAGACGACGTATCGCCAGTGTAAAAGCTGATAGCCTTGGCCCAGGAGACAGACACTGGTTGTCTCCTACAAAAGAAACACAAGGCTTCCTCCAACAGAAAAGTCACATTCTAATGTGAATAGGAGGCCAGTTGCTACTATCAGAGAAATATGTCAATCAGGATTTATGGTGCTCTGACTTGAAGCTTCATTTAGCCATCAAGACTAAAAACTATTCATCCATCCATCCATTATAGCAAGCATTGATCACGCATTGGCAAATTCACGTGATGAAGAGAAGTATGTGTAACCAATAGCTTGAAATGGACCTAACTAGCGCGACAAAGGCTTCACTCGAAGCTTCTCATCATATACCGACTTCTAATAAGCCACCTTCTAAACTTTGTTTTTCTTAATTAAGAACACCATAGAAGAAAGCACAAGGTAACATTCATTTCAAAGCCTCGCCTTTCCTCGGGTGGTTCTTTGATGGTCCGAGAAGGTGGCATTGTATCATGTTTGACTTTCAGTTAGCGATGGTGCCACGTTTGCCGGTCCACAGTTCCCGCAAGTCCACCTGGCAGCCCAGATCTCGGAGAGCGGCCTTGGCGGCGTCGCCACAGTCTCTGTGGCTCCGTAGTGCTTGTAAGATGAGGGCCTCGGCGCCCAGCTCCAGAAGCACTTGGCTGTAGTTGGGCCGGTGGGACACCAGGTTGCGAAGCAGCATGCAGGCCTGCTTCTGAAAAGCCGACGAGTGTGTATGATCAGTCCATGCTGTCACTATCCAATCGTTTTAAAATCATCATCCTCTGGGTTTTTGCATTTTCTAATAATCCACTGAGATTCAACTCGGTCTTGAAATCGGTGCATAGAATTACTCATTAGGTATGATGGAATGTACATGAGAATTTTAAGACACCAACTAAATTTGACTACGCTAAACCGTTAGCAATTGGGACTAGCTTTAGCATGCTAGCGATTACCATTTAAGGTCAAAAAACACCAACTACCATTTAGTTCACGCCTACATACACTCCGCCCCCTCTCCATGCCTTTTCCACTTTGCAATAGTTGAACATTATTATTTTTGTCACTCTTGGTTTAAATTGAAAACGTTTTGTTTAGTTTTTCAAGAAAAGACTGTGTGCAAAACCGTGCTGCATACATAGTCCTATTGGTGCTTCCAGGCAGATGTTATCAGCCCGCCCAAGTCGACTTACCGGTGTTGGTCCACATTTTTTCTCCAAGCCCAATTACACGGTTATGCTTGCCTGCACATTGACAACAGCGTGATGAATCTTCATAGCCTGCATGGCAGCTAAGGCTCCGCCTTCCTCCATGATGACCTTGCAGTTGTTGGGCTTGCGTAAAGCGAGGACGGAGAGGCAAGCACAGCCCTGCTCGCACACCTGAGGGACATACAAAAATGTATAATCTGAAGCAGGACTACAATCATTCATTCATCTTCTGATTATTTTGTCCAATTTTTCAAAAATACATTTTCATTTTCATCCCTTTCTTACTAATTGGTCATGCAATAACAGAAGTAAAGTACGGTACGTTTCAATTACTGGTGTGGTCACTAACATGTCAGAAAAAGGGCAAAAATGTTGGTAAGTGAAATTGTACCAACCTGTTCATACAGGGTACATGAATTGCTCATGAAAGAGGAAAAATTGAGTCACCAAATTTATGATCGACAAAATGTTAACTTTTTACTGCTGAAAATAGCTTAAATATCCCTTCTTGGCTATAATTAGCTGTCTGAGCTAAAAATGACCTTTTCATAAAATGTTTGTTTTTATACAGTGCCTCAGTTACAACATAGTAAAATTACCAAAAGAAAGAAAGAAAATGAGATTTAACCCCCTCACTCCCCAAAAACGCATAGGAGAGGACAATGTAAAAAAAAAATAATAATAATAATAATTGGCCCAGTGTTCTGCCTGCGATTTATATTGTTTAAGTGATTCGAGCCAGCCTAGTAATGGTAGCCGTGCCTTACAGTAGAGAAAGTCATATGTCTGTTGATGGCGCAGACAATGAGCTGAACTCCAGCCGCTTTGACCACAGCGTCTTTCACGTCATCGTTTCCAGCCACAGCCCGAATGGCGCTCAGGACCTGTCTCAGCAAATCCTGCCAGGGCAAAAAAGCAGCCTGGTGACAACACGCGTCCATTAGCCGCTGACCTTTAGAGGCCCCTGCGTCCGTACCGGCAACTCGCAGCCGTCCGCGAGCAGAGTCATCATGAGCTGTAGTCCACCGAGGTCACAAATGTCTTGGCAGAACTCATTGCGCACGGCCAAACAGGACAGGGTGGCGCACAGCTCGCTCAAAACGCACATGTTGTCCTTGTGGGCTCAATAGACAAAGACAAACAGAAATGACATTTACAAAGCTAGAAAAATAGAAGGGCTGCAACAAAGTTTTTTTTCTTTCAAATCAATTCATCTGTCCATTGTTTGTCAATTAAATCAATTAATCACACTTTAAAAAGATGTTTTCATTTCCATCCTTTTGGGGGGAAAAAACTGCACACAACAATTAAGCAGAGTTACTTCTTGCTCCAATTCATTTGCCCTGTCTTTGAAAAGAAAAGCCTACTCTTCAAGTAACAGCAATAAAAAGTATTTTCTTTTGCCTGCAGAAATGCGATTTGTTTCCATTCATCGCTGTACCTCTACAAAATGGAATTTGTCCGTTTTCCACGTATGAAGAATCAAAGCCTCATAATTAGATTTTTGTAGGGTTAGGGAGGGGTTATTAAACTTCATTTTAAAAGCAATTAATCGTGTAATCTCTGATTTGGCAACAATAAAATGTGTGAGGTGCTTGCGACTGCTTTGGAATGCCGAGGTTGCCCCGTACAGCATGCCCTGCTGCACCCCTTGTTAAATGGGCTAACGTGACAGCCCTACAAGTCCATGACTTGAACAGGGTATCTCCTGGTATCAGCAAATCTATATTTATTAGGGATGGGACAAGCTATTGTCAGACGAGATCTTGAGAGAACGAATGCGATAAGATTTCATGCATGCCAAAAGATTAATTTCCTTTTCACTTTTTTGGAGGGTACATAAGGACCAAAAGTGCCAAAATTCAATAAATACAAGTACCATTCAAAAATTAAAGTGTCATTACAAATTAAATGTTTCATTAATTAGTTAAAAATGTCACTAATCAAATGTTTTATTAATTTAATAAAACATTTAACTAACTAATGAAACATTTAAGTAATGACATTTAATTAATGAAACATTTGATTGACACATTCAATTAAAGATTTATATAATTCATGAACTTTTAATTGATTAATGAAACATTTATTTAATTAATGGCACTTTTAATGACACTGTTGCGACATTTCATGCATTTAGTTTATCTGTCAACCTCACTCGTCAGTTTGATGGGCAGGTTCTAACACCTGATTGGTTACCCTGCTCCTCAAACCAAGGTGGGTCCGAAAACGTGATTACCCTGCACTTTAAACCAAGACAGAGCAGTGTAACCAGTCAGATGTTAGGACCTGCCCATTGAACTCATCATAGTTAGTTGTCAGTGCCAAAAAAGCCTGTTTAGCTCAAATCTCGACCAATCCAATGCTTTGGCATGAAGTGGTTGTTAATATGGCGGCTACATACGAAGAACTTTCCTCAGCTTTCAAGCAAGTTAGGTAGAGATATTTTAGACCTTGCTGAGTAGGGCTGGGCGATAATATCGATATATTGCAATATGAAACAATACGCATATTGCAATACAACATTCATTTTCCAATATATCACGTATCGATTTTGAAACTACTTATTTTTGTAATATTTTGTTTTTTTGTATCAATCCGATCCGAAGTGGCTTTTGTATGATGATTTTTGTCATATTATGAATGGTCCTCTACATAAACATCATTTCAAGCACTTAAAAAACACATTAAATGCAGTGGCGGGCAGTGACTTTCACACAAACGCCTTCTGTGACTCAAATAGATATCCCCCATGCACACACGTACGTATTACTGGGCTACACAGGCTATTTCCGGAGCTTTTAAACGTCAATAAACCCGAATCAGCCATTAAAACTTGTCATTATATGTCATGCTGTCAAAACATAATAATTTCAAATAAATATCCACAAAATTTTATGAAGTCGAAACACAAATTGCAGTTTAATAAAGGAACATCATTTTATTTCTTTATTATTATTGAATATGAACGAAATAAAATAAAACATACGTATTAAAAATTAAACAATAAAAAAAAAAGGCCTGCACTCACCAAAACAAACGGCGGTCACAATCGATCAGTCTTTTCAATATCTCCCGATTTTTCTTCACCTATTCTTTATGGAGGTCTCTCTCTCTCTTGGTCTCTTTCTCTTGGCACTGAGATGTACAATGTATCCACTAGGGTGTTCCAAAAGTTTTTTAAAAGCACCGTAGTGCATTGGGGATCTCGCTTTTACTTTCTAACTGAGACGTACAATACTGTATACCCACTTGGGTGTCCCCATAAGTTTTTAAAATCACTGTAGCATGTGTGTCCAGTCGTGCTTTCATGTCTCTTTGCTGCCTTGGTTAAACAATTGAAGTTTACAAATTCAGTGTAGCTCCAAACAATAAATTGATCCTTTGCTAACAAAAGGCATTCCCAGGAGAACTATTTGCCAGGGTTAATTCACGCCCATGGTAGCCCAGTCAGAAATTTGAAGTCAAGACAGGTTAGCTAATAATATGCTACGCCTCTAAAGCAATCAGGTAAAAGCGTAGCTTGCTTGTTGAGCATTGAAACGCCTCTCTGCAGTGAGCATCCACACACATCACATTCAACATGAGGGCTCTAGATTGTGATCTTATGACTCGGTTGGCTATTACAGCTGTCTATTAAGTTATACAGGCCGCTCACATATCCATCTGCGCTTGCGCAGAATCCCGCTCTATGTTGATGCAAATGTCCTGGCTTCTGGCTAAGGCAAATTACATACACCCTGGCGACAAGTTAGCTGAATTGTAATTGGCTAAAAACTCCAACTTAAAACTTCAACACTAGGAGCGTAACCAAATGGATATAACACAAAAAGAACAGAATATGGAGAATAATTTTATAAATTAAAAAAATGTATATATATTTATTTAGTAAAAATGAGTTTGAAATGAAATTGACTTTCATAGTTTCATAATTATAAGTATTATAGTTTATTATGATAATGATGTAGAGAAGGCCTTGCTGGCCCTCACGGCCCACCACTGATTAAATGTTACAACAGTCTTGCGTGTATAGTGTGAATGGAGAGTGAGAGATTGGTCGAGCGAGAGAGTTATAGCGCAGTGGGAGATAGATTGCTGTGTTTTTAAATGTAATAAAAGTGACGGCTAATGTCGACCCTGCCTCCCTGATTCCCATTTTGAGGGCTGTGGGCTCCAACGTGAGGGCTGCCTACCCTGGAGTGCAACTCCGTGCCTTTTCAAGGGACCTTTTGCTAAACTAGCTACAGCGTAGCTGTTCTGCAAACAGCAGAAAAAAAAACTATCCTGATGAAGTTGACCGCAGGAAGCTCTTGTATGTGTTCCAGAGAAGTGCATTAATATCCAAGCAGTCATATTGACGAGCAGTAGAATCTCAGGTTGCATTTAATTCAAACGAGAATTTTGATATTTCAAGTTTTGTTTAATTTCCCTTTGTACTCTTTTATATGCTAAGTCATTTTCGTGATATGAAGGGGGAAAAACATACAGAAGTGACCGTAACTCGAGTTTTCACTGCATTTGATAAATTACAATCGATTTTTCCTTGGTTTTTGTCTTTTTTTCACCAACGCGAGTCACAAATCTGTTTCACTTATGGTTGACAAACACTGTCACCATTATCTTTTGCATCATGTATCATGTGGCAAAGTTCAACCTGTGTTTTCCAGCCACATGAGTGCCATTCGAAAGAATATCCCCAACTGCTGGGGACATATTAACACAGTCCAGAGCATGCTTGAAATGAAAAAAATGTTACATACAGTACTTTTTTTGAAAAAGAAAGTTTAATGTGTACTCAGAGATGTCAAAGATGAATGGCTTCTAGCTTGTCTATTTTAATAATTGCCTTCTTTTCTTTTTCAGTCATTTTAATATACAGTGGGCCCCGTGTAAGGACATTAATCCGTTCCGCGGTTGGGGTCGTAAGGCGAATTTGTCATATGACGGGCATTCCAAACCTATGTTAAATTGCTAATGCGCTAAGAACCCCAGGTAAAAACATCAAAGTTGTAAATACATATTATAAATTGGTACCAAAATAGTATAGTAAGTGCTACATATATATAATATACATGTATACAATCAGAAAATATCATAAAAATAAAAACTAGAGCTGCAAGCAGCTATAACGGGTCTTTGCAGACCTGTGCACGTTGGGAGTATGAACAGGTCGGGGTATGAAAACGTTAGGGTATGAACATGTTTGTGCATATGTGGTGAACTTTAGAACCAAATGTTTTAGAAAAGGTCAAATTTTCATAAGTCTTTGTTCAATGGGCTCAACTAAGTAAATAGAATCACAAAAATGGTATTATATTATTTCCTGCCACAAGGTGATTCTAGCACTACAATGGAATGTATGTTTGTTGATGTCTTTAGGAATGAACTTTCATTCAATGTGTGAAGTTGTAAGCAGCTTTGTGACAAGATGAGATCATCTGGGCCAAATTACAGCACCATTTACTCTTCTGATAAATCATCGTAATGAGCACTGCTGTGTAGGCCACGCCCATTATTTTTTTAAAATTGCAATATTTGGTGTTGCGCATTGGACACCAATCACATGTGGAATTTAATGATACTGTAAAGTTTCATATTTTTTAAGCTTTTTCAGCTGAATTAAAAAGGTTTTTGTCACAGTGGGCGAAGAAAATATTGATTTCATATTTTGAAGCCCCACCTCCATCATCTCAATGGATCGCGACAATTTTTGGAAAAGACAAGCAAAATTGCGAATTCAAAAGTTCATAACTCTTTTTCTGTACATCCAAGCATATGACTCTGATTGTTTTTTAGGTCTGAGGGGCCTACATATGCGTAAACATTTTGGTAGCTGTAAGTCAAACCACCTGGGTTTGGCAGCAATCCTTCGACTATAATGACATTTTTTGGTCCCACTAGTTGGCGCTCGCATTACGACCAAAAATTGATTAGTAGGTGTGTTCTACATTGGACTACCATCAACTCTATGAAATTTTGAAAAGATAAGACCATCTGGGTCCAATTACAGTAACTTTGTTCGTATTGGCGAGACATTGGACTTTGAGGCGATGTACTGGCCTCGAAATGTACTAGCCGCGAACTGTACTGGTGAAAAGTGGTAAAATTTGGGAACCTTCATGGTTGATGCCTGAAGGCTATTTTGGCCAATTTTCACTTAATTTGCTCAAACAGGATTAGCACAGTACAAAAAATGAGTTCATAAGGTTTTTGTCACTCGCGGCAAAGGAAATTTGAAACATGTATATTGAAGCCCCGTCCCCATCATATATGCTACCCGATCTTCATGAAATTTTGCCCAGTTGTGCCCCTATGTCAGATAATGGAGCACACCAAATGTGAAGTTGATCGGGTCAAGGGTTTCGGTACCGAAAGATGTACAAAAACAGCCCAAATGGCACATTCAAAAGTTTATAACCCTGGTTCTGTACATCCTATCATATAGCACTCTTTAATGTTTTGTAGCTCTAGAGGTCCCACATATGCCTAAAAAAATGTGTAGCTCTAGGTCAAACGGGTCGGAACGGGCTGCAGTTTTAGTATCATCTGGGTTCAATTACAGCAACTTTTGCTGATTTGGGGAAACATCCGACTTTGAGGTGGCGTGCAGACCACCCCCTTTATCACAACGTCATAAAATTTACCAACCTTCATCAACTATGTCTTGACGCTATTCAGACAAATTTTCAGTTCATTTACTCTTACGAGCTTAGCACATTATATGAAAGTTTAAAAAAATGACATTTTTCCCTATAACTAGGTGGCACTAATAAATTTGAAAATTTCTCATTCAGATATTTTAAGGCAATGAGTAGTAAATTTTCTGTAAAATTTCTGATTTTTTGAAGCTTGCACATAAGGTTAAGGTTTTTGTCGCTCATGGCGAAGGGATTTTGAAACATATTTTAAAGCCCCACTCCCATCATATCAGTTGGCCGATGTTCATAATATTTTGCCCAGTTGTGGCGCTATGTCTGATAATGAAGCACGCCAAATTTGAAATCGATCGGGTCAACCGTTTAAGAGATATTAAGAGGATTTTGGTACATGCAAACATCCAAAAACGGTCCAAAAAGGTACATCAAAAAAATTCATAACTCAGGTTCAGTACAACCTAGCATATGGCGCTCTAGACTTTTTTTGTAGGTCTTGAGGTCCTAAAAAATTTCATAGCTCGAGGTGAAACAGGCCAGGACCCAGTTGAACTGTTTGACTCTAGGTGGTGCCAAAAATCAATTTTTTACATTAAATGTATGAAAACACCAAAATATCAAATTTTACAGCAGGCCTGGCGAGTGTGCAAATTTTGGTCACTTTTCGTGCAAGTTTAGGCCCTCAAAAAAGCGATTCATTTTGGAGAATAATAATAATAATCATAATAATAATAATCTGGAAAGGAACAATAGGGACCTCGCAGCGGTCGCTGCTCAGGCCCTAAATATAGAAAGGATTTATTTACCTTTGAGTGGCGCTTGTTATGACCATATTCTCTAATAATGGTTATCTCCGGCATCGTATCCATATAAATCATCTTCTTTCTTCTCTCTTTAACATCACTAGCAACCTTGAAACCATGGCTAACCCTTTCAACTTTCAATTAAGCAGTAAAATGTACTATAAATATGGTTTTAGAACCACTCACAATCAAACAAAGCTTTACCGTTCCACCATTATGAAACAAGTGAGGCCGACCAAGAGCAGACCACCATCCCCGCCGACAAATAGCAGACCAGCATTGTAGTCACGTTTTGCAGGGAAGCAGTTAGACGGCAATAGTAAATAAGAGCAATTACCTAAAAACGCCAGCAGATGGAGGCAAAACAACACAAATACAGCCAAGTCCCTAGGGTCATGACAGCTGCTCCAGGAGCTGTGCCGGCTCCCTATTGTCTATGCATAGGCATTGAGATGTATGAGTTGGAAACAATGTTCAAAGGGCGACCGGAGCCTGCCATTTGCTCAATAGCCATGTGAAGCCACAGATTGAATCATGAGACCCACGACGACTCAGCAACAACTTTTCAATAAAAGACTGCAGCCCGAGAGCTCGAGGAGAGAGACTTTGCAACGAGGCTGACACACGGTCATGCTCTCCTTCGAGCTCTCCCCACTGCAGTGGTAAAACTAAATCTCTGACTCCTGTGTTATTATTTACACCTCTCCATGGGTCATTTGTGGGGTATCGAGCCCACTTCAAACCCAACAATGACACTTTCATTTAATTATTGAATGGTACATTTATTTATTGAACTTTGGCACTTTCGGTCCTCCATAGTTACGGCTTATTGAGCCAGAAGTGCAATGGAGGGCAACTACAGTAGGCTGATGGATAGGCTTGCGTGCTACACTCTGGTACAGGAGGTAGCGGTATGCACCTAACCGTTGTTTGTTATCTGTCGTTGATTGAAAAGAAGGAGCTCAATGGAGTACTGTACACAGGAGGAATACATGATGGCCCGATTACTTTTAAATAATCCGTGTGGCAACAATTTGGTTTTCCAATTGAGGAAAAGTATGGTAACAGTTTGACCGATAAAGCAAAGACAGTTTGTAAACTTTACAAAAAAATAATAATAATAACTATGCCATACACCGCATCGAACACGAACCAAATGCAAAGA
The DNA here is from genome assembly GCF_059441005.1 of Hippichthys cyanospilos. Taxonomy (NCBI): domain Eukaryota; kingdom Metazoa; phylum Chordata; class Actinopteri; order Syngnathiformes; family Syngnathidae; genus Hippichthys; species Hippichthys cyanospilos. Next base: position 20,136,200 of record NC_142380.1, read on the forward strand.
CATTTGCAGTTTATCACCATTACCTGAAGCTAGACACCGTTCAAAAACGCTTTCAAACAAGCGTGAGAGCTACCAAAATAACACGGGATAATATGTACATCGTACTCGATATGAAGCCACTTTTGATGGTGGAAGGTAGAAGATTTCGGCGTCTAATTGACACCCTTGACGGTATGAGATCCCGTCACAACATCACTTTAGTAGCACAGTACTGCATTTCCAACACTTTATAAGAAAACCAAAGCGGACGTCATAGATACCATGAAGTAGCTTTGCCGTCACGACTGATTCCTTTGCTTGCTGCTATTTCAAAAGCGCATCTTTCCATCAGTGCGACATCAGCTGGCAGTGAGCATCTCATATATATATATATATATATATATATATATATATATATATATATATATATATATATATATATATTTTTTTTTTTAAACATAATTTTTTTTCATGTTCAATTATAAGAGTTCAGCTGCAATTTTTCTTGAAGCAGCATGTGAAAGAAAAGTATTTTATGCTGTTCAACTATTCTGAGAGATCTCACCTTAATAATTGGTTATTGCAGCAGCCTATGGAAAAACTTTATTTTATTGCAGCCTGCTCAATAAAAATACATAATTTTGAAATTGAAAAGTTTGTATTAGCAATATTTTTTATTTTAAAAATTTTGCAAAAGTCTTGTCATATTTCATTCTCGTGGACCAAATCTTGTGATATCTCATCTCATGGGATTTTTATCTCGTACCATGCCTAACATTTATTTTATATTTTATATCTTTTTATTTTGTGCCGCAACAGGAACAGTAAATTTTGTTTTTCAAATTAAGAGCAAATGTCTTGGAAGAAGGGGCAATTTAGCAAGGGCTAAATTCTTTTGCATGTGGATGTGCATGATGATCAGTGACAGCAGACCAGCCAGAAATGAAACAGGGTAGATCCTATGCGGACGCTGAATAATACTGCTACAAATGTCATTACGAATTAGAATAACTCAGGAACCTTTGTTGTGTTTCTGCTTCCCAAACATCTTTGCTCTGGCAAGGGGCCGCTTAGCAGAAGAAAGATTCTACACGATGATAACAGGTTGAGAAGCGGTGGGTTGGCGGGCGGGACCGTACGGCGTGTCGAGACGAGCCGTTCTCACCTTGTGCTGACTCAATCAGAACTTTGAGGCCATCGTGCTGAAGAACAATCATCTTGGTGTGCTCGTGGGCGTGGCCGAACGGAACCCTGACGTCATCGTCAAAGGTCATGACTCTGAGCGCCCGGCAAGCTTCCTTGAGCACTTCGGCGCACGGGCCGTGCCACCTGATGGCGTTGGTGAGAAAAGGCAAGACGCCGCCCTTGACCAGCTCCTGCCTGTTGCGCTCATGTTTCAGGCAAGAGTGGCGCACGGCCGAGATGATAGCCTGCGTCACCTCTGGGTCAGCCTGGTACTGGGCGAGAAGGTCCAAAAGGAAGCGCCCGCCGACCTTGTCCAGCAAGTCTGGCTGCCCATCCATCAGCGCCGCCAAGGCAGAGGCAGCGCCCAAGACAGCTTCCCGATCTCCCACGCTCCTTTGGCAGTAGGCCAGGACGAGGGCATAAGCACCCTTCTGGGCTGCCAGGTATCTTTGAGCCAAGCCTAGGGAACATTGCTGGCTGAAACGCACGACGGCCGCCGATGCGGCTTTTCCGCCGTCTGGACGGTCTTGCGCGAGTCTTAGAGATTCCAGGGCCTGTGAGACGGGAGGGAAAGACGCTTCGCATTATGACTGTCCGACCTTCACCTGTGAGTCCGGGGCCTCTGGTACTTGCCTCTAAGATCTCGTGCGCTTGCTCATCGCGAGATGGCGCGGCTTTGATGATACAACTCAAGTCCACGTCTGCACGGAGAACTTCAGTTATTTCGGACGCATTGACGCCCATATTAAGTGATAACGCAGGAAAAACTTCGTTGGGATTAGCTTTAAGCTAGATTGCGCGTTACAAGAGAAAAAAACAGGCTCTTTTTGTGGCAACGGCATGTAGTGTGGCAACACTGTGGCAACTGCCACAGTGTGTCACGTTATTGCCACACTTGTTGCCAACTGTTGCCACTCTTTCGAGGCATTACCCTGTTCCCTCTGTGGCTTCACCTCCGTGATGTCAATTGTTTCCACCTTTCTTGATACCTTTCTTGAGATATTCCCTTGTCCCCTCTGTAGCTTCACCTCCATATTTTTCTTTTTCATGTTAGAAATGCTATGTATTGTTGTTGGTTTGTATTGTTTTTATTTCACCCATTATTGTATGGATGCATCTTTCGTAGCACCTGCCATTGCATTTTCCTCTCTCTTTATTATAAATATGTTTCATTGTTTTATTTTATTTATTTTTTGAATGTAGTGGTATTGTAACATTTATTGTGGACTGCGTTTTCATTTATTCACGTGTTTTCTGTTCTGACACCCAATTAGCTGGTAGAGGCCTCTGGCGTTGCCATGAGCTGCATGCAAAAGCCAGAAGAGGTGTCCCAGAGTTGCCACCAGTTGCACGCAAAGCCAGAAAAGGCGTCTCCAGAGTTGCCATTCGGAATTAATCATGAACAATTAAAGGTGAAAAATATGGAATTATGGGAAAATAATATTTATGAATTATTGGAATGGTGGGAATGATCCATGAGGTGAAATGAAAGAGTTAAATATTGAGAATGAGAAATAGGAAAGCTCAAAATGTGAGATGTTAAATCTACCATTGGGAATGAATGGGGAATCCTCCCATTGAAAATTGTGAAATATTAAGGGGTGAAAAATATGGAATTATGGGAAAATATTGGAATGTATTAATTACTGGAATGATGGGAATGACCCCTAAGGCAAATTGAATGAGCTCAATATTGAAAATATGAAATGTGAAAGCTGTTAATATCAAATGTAAAATCACCCAATGTTGAGTCAATGGGATTTTGGCCGTGGAAAAAAGGGAATTGGGGTAAATCTCTAAATATTGGGATTGAGGAAAAAGGAAGCAGTCGTCGCACGATTAATTTGGATCATATGAAAATGGAACAGTGTGAATCGGATGAACTGGGAATGAGTGGAAACAGGTCAAAAAACGGGCGGAATAAAACAAGACTAACATACGTGTGAATGTTTTCGCCTTCACACAATTATGCGTGTTGATAAGCGTTGTAGTTTTAATTTAGTTGACGTTTAGGTATGTCGGCCATTGCTTGCAGTCATTGGATAGTTGGTCGACGCGGCGTCTCTATATTATAACAGGGAGGTGCCCAACGGACTTTGCTTGCAGCACAATGAACGACAGCTTATGGCTTCTCATGTGAATCGCTCGGGGCAACTCTGGAGACGCCTTTTCCGGCTTTTGTGTGCAGCTCGTGGATGCGCCAGAGGCCTCTACCGGCCATTGCGTGTCAGAACAGAAAACAAATGTGAATAAATGAAAACACAGACCACACTAAATAATAAGTTACAATACCAGTACATTCAAAAAATAAATAAATGAAATAAAACACAGTCCACACTAAATAATGAGTTACAACAACAGTACATTCAAAAAATAAATGAAATAAAACTGTTATGACCCGTGGGTCATATGTAGTTTTTGTATGTGTTCTGCTGTGTTCTCTCCTTTGTTTGTGCATGTGTGTGTGTGTGTGTATTTTGGTTGGAGTGTGACAATTGTGTGCAGGTGGTGTCATCCCATTGGCTGGCTCTCCTGATTTGCCGCCCTATTTAAACAGCCCACGGACCAAACTCTGTCTCGCTCTGGTCATTCCACCGCCAGAAAATGCCGCGTCAGGAACTGCTCAGAATAGTGTGCTTTAGTGTTTGTTAGAATCTGTAGATTGAGCAGTAGTAGGAGGGAGACGCCGTTTTTGTTTAACCCTTTTTCTCCTGTTTTTGCGTTAGGTAGATAGTGAGCCAATTGTCATTCGTTTCCTTTTTGTTTGGCTAGTTAGGGATTCAGAAGATCTTTTGTTTATTATTTTGTTTGTTTGCTCTCCCTCCGAAGACAATAAAAGCTGCTGGTTTTGTTCAACATGTTTAGTTTCACGGGCCTTTTCTGATGGTGAGGGTACGGACGGGTAGCACACACACGTTATATCCCAGTTCCCCTAGGCTGGGTGTAACACAACGAGAAACATATTTGTAGTAAAGGTCGAGGAAAATATAACGGCAGCTGCTACGAAAGAGACATCCATACAATTGTGGGTGAAATAAAAACAATACATTGCAAGTCTAACACGAAAAAGAAAACATGGTGAAGCTACAAGAGGGGACCAGGAAATGCCTCGATAAATGTATCAAGAAAGATGGCAACCGTTGGCATTACGGCGGTTAAGCCAAAGAGAGAAACAGGAAAATGCCTGGAAAGAGTGGCAACAGTTGGCAACAAGTGTGGCATATGCCACAAGCATGCCGTTGCCACAAAATGAGCCAGCTCTTACTGCGTTACAATTCATTCCGTTGACATTCTTATTGTGTGTGCGTATGTGTATCCCACAAAGTACCCTGAGAGCGGAACTGCTCCACAGCTTCCCTCAAAGCCTCGTCGGGATCCATGTCAAACTCGTCGATATTTTCCTTGACGGCAGCATCAAATGTTTCCTGGGTGATTCTCCGCAGAGCCATTTTCAGATCGCTTGCTCCTGCCTTGGAGCGCGATGCAATCGGACGCAGAAAAGACCCTTTCGAATGTTTGGTCTTCTAAATGAAAACCCCTTTCAAGAGTCACGGAACGACGCTTCTTGAATGTATCGCTTCGTATCGTCACAAAAGCAACCGCACCCGAGATAACGCCTTGTCTTGCCTCTATCAGCTGAACTACCGCTGTGGATTTGCGCAATTTACGTACGAGGATTGCTCCGCAAACGGTTGCGTCAATTTCTGCCCGTCTGCCTTGGTGAATTGCGCCTGCGTAAAACTGTGCAATCCTTTATTGTGCTCATTTGAAACATGGCATGACACTATGGTCCGCCGTATGTTGTGGACTCGCCTTGAATGCGACAAGTCGATTTGGAATTTGTGAAAAGAATAACCATCAAAAACAAAAAATACTACTTGTAACAATAAAAATAATGTTAGTAATAATTACGCATTCGCAGCTTTTGGGCAATGTAAGCAGTCATTTAAATTGATAGTTATCAATAATAATTAGTTTGTACTAATTTGATACAATCGTACAGAACTTTAAATAGATTAAATAATAATCATTATTAAAATAATACATTCATTAATAACATCCAAACATTTTCTAGAGCTAAATGCATTATTAGTCATTTAAATAGTCATTTGTGGCCACAAGCTAAGATGGGTGTTTTCTGTTCATCTGTGATTACACAATAGTAAAAAATAATACTGTAATTATAATCTTGAATTTAAAGCTTTTGAGCAGCATAAACAGTAGATGTTCAAGTGTGTCCGACCACAGGTTGAGGGGAATTTTCCCCATCCTTCTGTGATTGCACAAGAAAATCGTATTGTTACAATAACAATTATAATCAATGATTTAGCCTGTATCATTTAGGAACAAAGCTTGTACGCTTTTCTCGCTTAACTATTAGTCTGGTTGGAGATTACAAGCCTAAAGGATTGAAATGTTGCTCTTCGTAACTCGGCTAGTAAAGTAGAATAACGCCCAAAGGACGATTGTTGTCAATATTAGTAAAATGCTTATCATGAATTTAAGGAGATAGGTGCCACGTTATTGTTCAAAAAAGCCATTGCACCTTACAATGTATTTTAGTCCAGGGGTCCTTAACCACCGGGCCGCAGACCAGTACAGTGATCCCTCCTGCTTCGCGGTCTCAGTTATCGCGGCCTCAGTACTTCGCAGTTTTTTCCAGGAAAAAAAAAAAAAAATTCAAAATAAAAAAAAATCATTTAAAAAATGTGCAAAAATGTACAAAAATTGAAAAAAGCAAAAAAGTAAATTATACCAGACTGCATTAATAATCAAATAAAGAAGTAATATTAGTTAAGAACTATGTTAAGAATTCTTCAAGCGTTAGAGTTCGTGACGTTTTGTATCTTATTGTGAAATGCATTTAATTTGTCGGATCGCGTTGCATTTCCGTTTTCTGTTTTACGTTCTCTGTGCGTCATTCGGCTAGTTACGGTGACGAAGTGAATGACAACGTAAGCTCATATTTATAGTTTATTATCATTTATGTTGATAACGCACGCTACTGCCTATGTTTAGTAAGCGATGAGTGTTTATTCTGTTTATGTGTTCGTTTGTGAAGCGGTTGCACTTTATAGTTAGTAGTTGTTAGTTGTTGCTAACCCGCTAATGTCGGCTAAAAATACAGTAAATTCATAGATTAAGTGTTTATATGTTAGTTTACTGACGTTAAGATTGTTGTTGATGTATTATTCAACAGATACTACATGATACACCATACATGAGCCAAAAAGAAATGTGAAGTTCAACGTGATGACTTGCGTACTCTTTCACCAGAGTCTTAGTGCAGATAACCAGTCCTGAGAACAACTAACAACAAACTAAATAATATTAGTTATTTAATGAATATACAATAATGTTAATAAGGATAATGTAATGTTAAATAATAGGAAAGCAAATAAAATTGGCAAAAAAAAAAAAGATTGTTTATGATTACTGCGGCTATATTGGGGCGTTGACAGCCCCCATTAACCGCGAAGTAGGGGGGATCACTGTACCAGAATCCGTGGGTCTTTTGGTAACGGGCCACAGAGAAAGAAGAAAAAAACTTACATTATTTCCATTTTATTTATTATCCGAGTCAGATTTTTTTTAATTTTGAATAATTACCGGATACTTGCCGTAACATCCTTCAATGAATCACTCTTAACGCATGTCAAGAAGCTTACCTCGGTCAAGTGATACATTGACACCAGTATTAAACCCACAGCTAGCAAAATGAGTAAAAAGCAGACGACTTTGGAAAGTTTTTTGTTTCTTTTCAAAAGGGAAAAGTCCCAGCGAGGAGACAGAAGACCCTACAACCTCTAAGAAAAGGAAAGCTTGTGTTTGACCGACAATACCAGAACTACTTAAAATCAGTGCCGGGACAGGACTTTCACACGAACGCCTTCTGTGATGTCAAGCCTCTTGAATAAATAGCCACCATGCGCACATGTTCGCATTACTGGGCTCGCATCAGTCATTGAAACGTGTATGTGATGCTGTCAAAACTTTAAAAGTAAATAATAATTTTAAATTCATATCCACAACATTTTATGGTCCAAATTACAAATCACTGTTTAATATAAGAAGAACATCATATTATTTCTTTACTATTAATTGAATATGAATGAAATAAAATAACACAAACATTAAAACTGAAACAATAAAGAAAAGGCTTGCACTCACCAAAACAAATGGCGCTCACAGTCAATCAGTCTTTTCAATATCTCCCAATTTTTCGTCACTTTTTCATTAAGGAGGAGGTCTCTTGGCACTGAGATGTACAGTGTACCCACTCGGGTGTTCCAAAAGTTTTTTTTAAAAGCACCATAGCGCATTGAGGAGCTCTCTTTACCTTCCAAATGAGACGTACAATACTGTGTATCCACTCAGGGTCCCCATAGGTCTTTAAAAGCACAGTGGCGCGTGTGTCCAGCCGTGCTTTGGTGTCTCGTTGCTACCTTGGATAAATAATTGAAGTTTGTCAATTAGTTTGTCAACATCGCGTAGCTTGCTTGTTGAGCATTGCACCGCCTTCCTGAGTGAGTATCCACTCACGTCACGTTCAACGTGAGGCCTCCAGATGGTGATCTTATGACTTGGTTGGCTATTACAGCTGTCTATTAAGTTATACGGGCCGCTCAGATGTCCATCTGCACTTGCACAGAAGCCTACGCCGTGTTGATATGAATCCCTTGGCTTCTGGCCAAGGCAAATACATACAGCCTGGCGACACAGCTTAGCTGAATTCTAATTGGCTAAAAACTTAAAACTACAACACTAGGACCATAACCAAATAGATATGACACAAAAAGAACAGAATATGGAGAATAATTTCATAAATAAAGAATATACTGTATACTGTATATATTTAGTAAAAATGCATTTGAAATGAAATTGACTTTCATTATCGTTTTAATAATTATTAGTTTATTATGATAATAATGTTAGGTTATATTACACCAGCAGAGAAGGCCTTGCTGGCCCTGACGGCCAACCACTGCTTAAAATATGGATTTATAGTGACAGGTGATTCTCATGCTCCAAACCCGCTCAGTGTATCGTGCGGCGACCGGCTCTCCAATTAGGCGATGAATCCTTCAAAACTGCTTCGCCATTTGGAGACCAAGCACCCTGTTTTAAAAAACAAGCCTTTTTGTATTTTGAAGGAAAAAAGCAAGAGCAATATGGAAAGCAGCAATACTGAGGACGTCCACAACAACAAATGCAAGCGCACTGAGAGCATCATACTTAGTGGCTAATCGTTTTGCTAAGGCTAAGAAGCCATTCACTCTTGGTGAAGAATTGATCCTTCCCACGACTAAAGACATTTGCTGTGCAAGAGATTGCCACAACAGCACTGAAAACCCTGTTGCCATTTCTGACGACATGTCTGTGTGAAGCGGGGTTTTCTGCCATCACAGCAGAATTACAGCGTAGACTGGACATAAGCAACACCCATTTTCTCCCATCAATCCTAGATGGGACTGTCTCGTTGCAGAGAAACAAGCTCAGGGCTCTCATTGATTCAGCGTTATGGTGACTTGTATTTTTTTATTTACTTAATATTTGTTTTGTAGTTTGCGTACCTTAATTTTGAAGATATGTCTAAGCATAACCCTACCGATCCATGAAAATATTTTCTGATACTAAACCGGTCCGTGGCGCAGATAAGATTTGGGAACGCTGTTTTAGTCTATTTTTGTCAACAACTGGGTGTGTGCTACTGACACACTTGAAATTACCCCTGTGGCAATCACTACATGATTGTGAGTATTTGATTAGAATTTTTTTATAGATCATAGGTTTTACATAGGTCATATAGTCTTCATATTTTGCATCTAATTAAAATATGAATAAAGCATCCTCAAAAGTGTTGACATGAGCAAACTTGTGATGATTTCAATGCCTTCAATTTCCTGTGCCTGAAATGTGGTTTGGTGACAAACAGGCGCAAGACACCATCAAGTGGTGAACACAAAGAACATCTTTAATAGTCAACATTTACAAAATGGATGATGACCAGGCAAGCACCTCATTTACACGTACCACAGGAAGCCAAACCGCTTGTGCAAGAACTCTTCCCGCGGCCTGAGGTTGAAGAGCTCCTCGGACAGGGGGGCCACCCAGCGGTCCGTGTGATAAACGCTTTCTCCCACCTGGAGGACCACCGCCACCAATGTCCATCAAAAGCGCAACAAGATATAAGTCATACATGCCTTGTCGACAAGCAACCCGGTCACACTCACATGAACACAGCAGTTCTATTTCTGCTACTTATAACACATTTCGACTTGTTGGGTCGATATGGAGCAATAAGGACATGCTCGTTATCGGCGGCCGTGCCCATAATCTGTTTTGGGGAACATTGCTATCGACTTTTTTTTTTTTTTTTGAAAATGTATAAACTTCAGGGAATTCAAGAATTGTTTCTAAGAGATTCTGCTGAACTTGGGAACACTGCACTTTTTACTTGTGTTTGAAATTCAAATCAATATTTCTGCTATTCAGACTAGCTCTATGGAAATTTACAAGAAAGGTGTTTTTCGTCTTACCTTCCAACCAGGAACATCTTTCATGAGAATTGCCTCCTCCTCTAAATTTTCCCTAAGCATCCTCAAGTTCCTGCCATAGATAAGAGCACAGTTAAAAGAGAGAACTGTGAGCAATGTGTATTTTGAGGAAAATGACCATTATTGGAGGAAATATAACCAGAACCACATACAATCAACTCGAGTTTGTGGCCGGGATACATTCCAGACCCAATCTTGATATTTGATATAACACATTATAGTTGTGATTTGTTTACAAGACCTCCCACAGACTGTTTTTTGTTTGTTTTCCAAACCAGTCCACTTTATTTATATAGCACAATTAAATAAACGCAAGGTTTCCAACGTGCAGTACAAGAAAAATAAAACACAATAAATAGGAAACACAATAAAAACAAAATAAAACAGTAAAATCAAGTAAAATACGATCAAGTACAATCTGTCAATACTTTACAAGGTGTCGAAAGCCATAGAGAAAAGGTGGGTTTTAAGAAGAGTTTTAAAAACAAAGAGAAGGGCTGTCTAGCATGCAGCGGCAGATCATTCCAAAGTTTTGGAGTTGTGACAACGAATGCTCGATCGCCTCTGAGCTAAAGCCTAGTTTTAGACACTCTCAGGAGCAGCTGGTCAGCTGACCTGTGAGAATGGCTAGGGGAATGCGGGTGCAGCAGCTCAGCTAAGTAAGGTGGGGCAAGGCCATTCAAGGCTTTAAAAGCAAATAAGAGTATTTTAAAACAAATACTAAGAAGGACAGGCAGCCAGTGGAGTGAAGCTTAAATCTGTGAAATATGCTCATATGCGTCAGTTAAGAGCCATGCAGCACCATTTTGAGCCAGTTGCAGGAAACTAATGAAGGACCCACTAACCCCCAAATAAAGTGCATTGCAGTAATCCAATCGAGTGGTCACAAAGGCATAAATTACTGTTTCAAAATGTTTTCTTTGCAGGACTTGTTTAATTTTTGCTAGCTGCCTCAACTGAACAACGCTTGATTGCACCACAGCTTTAATTTGGTTGCCAAATTTAAGATCATCATCCACTTTTACTCCATGTTTTTTTGTAATTGGGACACGAAACTGTGCCCGAGCATACCATAAAAGAGAAGAGAGGTGCATGTGTAAGCGTGGCCGAGCGCATTTGTATTTTTTATGTCACCTGCGGTCTTCCTCTGCCTGCATGAGTGGCATCATTGCTATCCTGGCTTCCAATTCCTCGATCTGCAAACGCCTGTGGAACACAAATTGGGATGACGTTTAGACGTAAGTGCGCTAGCAAATAAACGCGAAGAAACAAATAGTCTTACTTCCTCTCCCGGTTCCACTTGAAAATTCTCCAGTAGCCGTACACCATGAGGCCAATGCCAATGCCAAACATGCTATAACCTGTTGAGTTGGTAATAATCACTTAGATGGGAGGCACGTCAAATTTGAACAAGGTTTAACCGCAAATACGGGTTTTTTGATGCTATGACAGGAACAGTGCAGTTTTATTTTCCAAAATAATAGCAAAGGAATTGAAACACGAAGCAACATTTGGCAAATTCATGTTTTATTGACTTATTTGCAAGACGTTGTAAACCTTTATTTTGTTGCGGTTTATAAGGCTATACATGATTAGTACCACCATTTTCCGACATACGTGCTAGAAACAAAAATGCTGTTTCACGATCTATTATCTGGATTTGTTGATGGAAAACGGCAGGGATACAGTTACAAACGTAGTGGCACACACTCTTTAAAATCATGTTTTCCTAAATTAAAAAATGCTCTAATTACTAAGTTAAAAAAAAGGCGTATTTGATGTGAGGTTCTTCTTTGCATGAAATGCGTAAGAATCACTGACTTAGGTCTACGATTCCTAACCATTAGCAAGGCGAGAAATATTTCGGTAAGAATGAAATGTTTAAAGTAACAGCAATCTTTGAAAGGTTCTAGACAAGACTGTCTTAACGAAACCGTCGCCTGTTAGCATTAGCAATGAGCCAAATGAAGAAAAGACAGTCGAGGCGCTTTGTGTTTAGCGATATACGAGTGTGCCACATGTACCCGAGAGTCCTCTTTTGGGTAGATTCCTCTTGTAGTCGAAAGCGGCATAGCCTCCCGGCGGAGGCATGTCCTGCTTCACCTTGGAGCTCGCCATCTTGCGCAGCCACCACCGGCCAAAACACCGAGCGCAATGTCACTCAAAGCAACTCTTCTTCTTTTTGCGACTACAACAAAATGACAGGTACACGGGCGCCATCGCATGACTGCATTGAAAACTACCGCTGCATTTGGCTGTCCAGATTGGTGGATATGAGAAAATAACGGACTGCCAAATTCTAAATACGACCACAGTTTATTTTATCTTTAGTTTTTTTTTTTCAACACTGCTGCATGTAAGTAAAATTATACTAGTTGTTTCTTTAGCCAATCAAACTTGCTCAGGCCCTCAATGTCGTCAGAAACGCGGCGTTTCATGCGTTTAGTTTATCTGTCAACCTCGCTAGTCAAAATTCGATGGGCGCGTCGTAAAACCGGAGTGATTACCCTGCTCTGTTTGGGCCTTGTCTACATGTAACCGGCTAATTTAAATCAGCATGGACGCCCCCTCGTCGTCGTTGTTTATTTAATAAAGTCGCGTCTGTATGAAACCGCATCGAGCAGGGGTGTTCAAACTTTTTGCTAAGGGGGCTAAGATTTAGTGTGTTAAAAATGTAGGGGGGCCAACCTTGGCGGGCGTTCTTTACATATAACAGCAATTAATTTAGATACATTTCCGTTCTGTGTTTAACATTTTTATTTTCATTTCAGCTATCTTAAGCATGTGTTTTGGTTAATTTGAAACAAGCATATAAAAATTGAATAGACATTAAATATTGAAATTGAATATTCACTTAACTTCACTTTAACACTTTAACGTTTTTGTAACAGTTGAACAGAAGTAATTGTACTCTTGGGTGCAAATTACATTTGAAACAAAAAAAAATCTCACCATGTCAGTTGAATATTTATAGTATTTTTAAACACAATAACAGAGAAATTAACAAGTAATAGTCGTATCAACAAGTGCGGGACTCATGTAAAATAAGGTCTGGCTCTATGGCAGTTGTATGGATGCGCAAGATGTCTTGTAAGTGTAAGCCTCCGATAGCCGTGCCGTACGGTGGCCCTGAAGTGCAAATGAAAAAAACAAATATCGAAGCAAATTTAAAAAAGAAAAACACAAAATACGAAACAAAACAAAGAAAGAAAAACGCATTTCAAAGGACAAAACAAAAAGAAAAACGCATTTTAAAAAAGAAACGCAAAATTAGAAAAGAAAAAACTTTTTACAAAAGTTGGAACGCACGCAACATTTTCACAAACGCACGCAACATTTCGAGAAACAAAACAAAGAAAGAAAAACCCAATTCAAAAACCAAACGCAAAAAAGAAAAGAAAAGACTTTTTCCAAAAGTCTAAACGCACGCAACATTTTGAGAAACAAAACAAAGAAAGAAAATGCATTTCAAAAGACAAAACAAAACAAAAAAAGAAAAACGCAATTCAAAAACAATGCAAAAAAAGAAAAGAAATAACTTTTTTACAAAATTCAAAATGCACGCAACATTTTCACAAACGCACGCAACATTTCGAGAAATGAAACAAAGAAAAATGCATTTCAAAAGTTAAAACAAAATAACAAAAAGAAAAACGCAATTTAAAAACTAGAGCCGCAAGCAGCTATAAAGGGCCCTCTCAGACCTGTGCACGTTGGGGTATGAACAGGTCGGGGTATGAACAAGGACTATGAACGATGAAAAAGTAGTTGTAGATGACTTCAGTGCAGGACTCTTACCAAATATGTAAAATTTAGACAAGGTGGGACAATGTGGGTGGAGTTACTGCAGCTTTTATTGTTCCAATTTTGTGACTTACAATGCCATATAGGCCACACCCACTGTCGAAACATCGTACTGATTTGTGGAGGGCATAAGGCATGGCCACTGGCTTTTCAGAAAACATTTAAGGGATATCACTTCAAGGGGCTCAGCAGAGTACATAAAAACATTAAGGATTTGCTATGTTTTTTACTGCCACTAGGTGGCGCTCGTACTATGATAAAAAATAGGCTTGTAGGTGTGTTTCACATTGGACTCCCATCCCATATACGAAGTTTTAAAAATATAAGATCGTCTAGGTCCAATTACAGCAACTTTTACCGTTTTCTCGAGACATCGGATTTTGAGTTGGCATAGAGGCCACGCCCTTTAATGAAAAGTCATAAAAGTTGAGAACCTTAATGTTCCAATGTGTCATAGCTTTTCTGACCATTTTTGAGTTCATTTAGTCAAACAGGCATTTCACAGTACATAAAAGTATAAAAAATAAGATTTTTGTCCGCCACTGGGTGGCGCTGTAAATGATTTGAAAGTTTATCTCATAGCTGTATTATTGCATGACTTTTAAAGTCCCAGGAAAGTTTCAGATGGTTTGAAGCTGTCATAGCTCAGTTATTAAGATTTTTGTCACTCTTGGCGAAGGAAATATTAAACATAATTTGAAGCTCCGTCCCCATCTTTTATGTCAAGAGATCTTCACGATATTTGGACTATGTGTGCCCCTCCGTTGGATAATGATTCATGCCAAAGTTGAAGGTAATGGGGTGAATCGTTTAAGAGAAAAAGGCACTAGTTTGAGACCAGCTAATGTCTAAGAATGGGACAAAACTGCACATTAAAAAAATTCATAACAATTTTTCTGTACATCCTAGCACATCACTTCTATTGACTCTTTTGTAGGTCTTACAGTCCTTCATTTTTGCCTACAAAGTTTCATAGCTGTAGGTCAAACCAAACAGGATTGACTGTAATCTTTCGACTAATGACTTTTGCAGCCACTAGGTGGCGCAAGCTTTAAACTGGAATATATTTTTGTCGATATATTCAGGAGAATATTTTCATCCAATGTGTGAAATTGTGAGAAGATCAGATCATCTGGGTCACTCTCATGCCACTCTTTATTTGTATATAATGTTCTATTTATTTATCTGGGTTGGTGCGTGCGTGTGTGTCTATGTTTGTGTGTGTCTGTGTGTTGTGTGTGTGTGTGTGTGTGTGTGTGTGTGTGGTCTCTGCAAAGGAGAGCAGAGAACATTCACTAAACAATGATAACTAACATAACTAACATTGTACAATATGTTACATCATATGCTCACATTACTCTATATTAGATTAGAATAACATAAACAACACAGGCAAACATACCGTACAATATTAGGAAAATGAATTCAACCCAATCGTTCAAAATGTGCGTTAGGTAGGAAAGGGTTAATGGAACCGAATAGATTTGAGTGGGCGGTGACGTCACTACGTGAATACTAAAAGTGAAGTATGAAAATTACGGTATATTCGCCTTTAGCAATTATACCAAACTTAGATGCAATAACAACTTAGATATTAATGGACTAAGTGAAACAGTGCAAACGTAAACATGTATCCAAACCACGAACGGACAACATATTCAAACTGTACTTACATTCTCATGGACGCACGGAATAATAATGAAAGGAAGGTGATATCCACAGAATGAGATGAAAGCATAAAAATGACTGTCCGTTACAACGATACCTGCCGACTGAAAGAGCAAAACAACCTATGATAGAGTAAACAGAGTCCTGATTGGTAGTGGAGGAATGAAACACAACTTGTGATTGGTTGCTAGGCGGTTGCTAGGAAGATCACATGACCATAGGAGAAACATGTCCAGGCGTAAATAGTAATAACAGAAACAATTCAAACACGAAATCGTTAACTATAATCAGAAACTTCTTAACAATCCGGAAAGAAGAGCATTGCTGAGAACTTTCACCTTTCTGGGATGTGACAGAGCCAATATTTTCACCGACAGCACCTTTATTCTTTGCGGCAATACTCGCCTAGCAAAAAATAAAAGTTTCAATGTCGCAATCGAGTGGCCGAGACCGTTGTGGCGAGGCGAAGAAACCACACGTTGCTGTGCTAGTGGAGATCTTTACTCTTCGCAGCCATCACAAAACTGATACAACAAAGTCCAAAACGCAAAAACAAAGCCAATAGGTTTAAAGCATCAAAGGATCATAGCAACATGCCTACTGGGTGAGAGACATGGTCCTAGTGTCCGCCACACAGCTCCCCCCCGAACACCCAGAAAGGCATAACGGAAAACCCCACAGGGTATTCACCAGTCTGGCACCCTGAGTCACAGTCCGGTCCTGGGTGGTGTATGTGACACCAGGGGCCCAGGTGCGACAGTAGTAAGGGTGAGACGCTCAGCGTGAAAACCACGAGGTAGCGTTGGCAAAGGGATGTTCTGAAGTTCCGCAGGAGCCGGAGTGGCAGTGCTGACCTGCATGCTGGTAGGCACAGTGGGCTTCCGAGGGACGGCCAGTCGCGGCTGCGTCCCAGTTTGTGCCTGGGCCTGAACCTGCTGCGGCACCCACACCAGATGACCTGCTTCGATGTATACTCGGACCATACCTGCGGGCATGGTGAATCGGAGGGGCAGCCGAATGATGGTGGCCGGAGGCCTACTGCTGAGGCCGGACGGCCTCATCAGTAGTAGATGAGGCCGCCCGGCTGGAAGATCCCAGTCGACGGCCAGGGACTCCGAAATTGGACTGCACAGCCGTTCTCACCAGCGCCTGTACCAGCCTGTTGCTGGCTGGCTCGATCCCTGGTGCGCCAAGGGACTGGGCGACGGATGAGAGGACCCTTGTCGGGGTGCTGGCTGGCTGACCTGGTACCAGCTTGCTGCATTACCTGACGTGTAGTAGGCTGGTGGAGGGATGCCATGATGTGGGGCTTCTGCGGTGATTCCTCGCTGAAACATTCTGACGTCCGGGGTCACCCATGTGGCGAGACTACATCTCCAAAAGCCTGACGAAACTTTCTAACGTCTGGGATAATAATGTGGCAAGATGACTCATCCGGGGTCACCCATTCTCACGTCTGGGGTCACCAATGTGGCAAGGCGAAGAAACCACACGTTGCTGTGCTAGTGGAGATCTTTACTTTTCGCATGCCATCACAAAACTGATACAACAAAGTCCAAAACATCAAAGACAAAGCCAACAGGTTCAAAGCATCAAAGGATCATAGCAACATGCCCACTGAGTGAGAGACATGGGCCTAGTGTCCGCCACACCGTGCTAAATATTGTGCTGACAATGCTGCGCTATAGTCAGCTCAGCACAGTAACTACGGTTCAGCAGCTGTTAAGTGAAGCAAACGCTGCACATACCAGTTGTCCCAAGTTCTCACTTCTGCCTTTCGACAAGCCAGGTGAGGGCTCTTGCTTGGCTCTGTTTCGTATTAAAAGCTCGGCCTGCCGTGTTTGATCGCTCCCCGAGACCGCAAAGCGGTCGCCATGATTCATTCCTGCCTCCTGCGTGAGCCGTTGAATGTTCCCGAAGTTGATTGGCTGTGGCGACTCGAAACGCGGAAAAAGTAAATAAAAAATAACTTCATGCGAAAGGCGAAATTTCGCTTCTCGTGACCGCGCGCGGCCATTTGCGTCGCTCCATGCGCGTCTATCGTGTCGCCCGACGTGCATTCGCGGCCAGTCATGCGAACTCCATTGACTACAATACACGCTTGTTCGCCTCGTTCGTTCATCTCCAAAACATTATTTCGTGTGCAGCCCACGCAGCCCGTTACCAGTGGTCCGTGGACCGGGGGTTGGGGACCACTGAAGACATATGTATGACGTCATACTGAATATGATGAGGACTTATCATAGCATCATCATAAGTATGCGCACGCTGAAGACTCAATTGAAAAAACTTGGGCTTTACAGACAGCAAAACTATTCTTCTTGTCATGGTTTGTTGGATTTTGGGTTGTGGGTTTATTTTGAGGGGTTCTGTTCCTTTCTGTTTACGTATATAGTTCCTGTTTCTGCTCCTCTCGTGTCTCCCTGCGTTAGTTCTGATTTAGTCCTCCTGTCCGCGTTACCTACCCCTCGTGTCCTCCAATCCGCTCCCCTTGCCTATTGTTCCTGCCCAGCTGCCGTGCGTTTCTGATTAGTTTGTGAATGTATTTAAACCTAGCTTCTGTTACAGCCCTTGTCGGATAATTGTCTTGTCATGTCATGTCTTGTCTTATCATGTCATGTCTTGTCTTATGGTCTCTGTTGCATTTTCCTAGCCCCATGTTTTCCTGCTAGCCTGCCTGTCATGTTTGTTTTCTGTTCTGCCAGCCTGCCTGCGCCCTTAGTTCGTGTTTTTGCCATCCTGTTTTTTCCTGCTTTTGTTCCCGTACGTTTAGTTAATAAATATGAATTACATCAAGCCCGTATCTCTACGTCCTCCTGCTTTTGGGTCCTCCTCCTCCGCAACCACGCCGGCCGTCACACCCGCCATGCGCCCCCGTGACACTTCTCTCCGTGAGGTCAGGCGTGCCGTTTTGACCGAGATGCAAGGTCCTGGACAACTGTTCGGTTATCGGACCATGTGGCAAGTTCTTCAACTCAAATACAAGTTACGTGTTAAACGAGACGTTGTGATGAGGAGGCAAGGACTTGACTCATGCTATGATCCAATTCAGGAATACGTCCAGCGAAATGGAATTCAGCAGACACAGGACTGGAAGTCAGCGTTAGAGCTGTACTTAAGGCTTAAGGATGTAGCCGGGTTATAGGCATAAGTGTGAGTTTGTGTAGTCTGTCATTTATCCAGTCTGGGGGTAGACTTCAAATGTTTTTTTTTTAAATTTATTTACCTACAGTGTAAGGAAAATACACTGTACCGGGACGCCCACCTGACTAGCCTGTCGGCCTCATTATGCCTGACGCCCTGACTGAGTTTGCGCTCCCGGTCGCATCACGTGTTGCGTCAGTGACATTCTGGACAATTTCTGTTTGTGGGCTTTTGGGGTTTCTTGTTTTTTTTCTTTTTTCATCGGGTGTTTTGGGTCCCTCTTCCGAGCCCCCGTCCGCCCGCCCTGCGTGGTCTTTCTGTTTAGTAGTGGGTTTTTTGGTTTTCTGGGTCGTCTGGGATCCCACCCTTGAGGGGGAGGTTATGTCACGTTCTGCCTGGGTTATGTTCGGCTATGGGTTTTTGTTGTAGAGATTTTGGGTTGTTTAGCCATTTAGTTTCTATAGTTTCTTCCCCGCGTCTGCCTCGCCTCCCTGCCTCGTTAGTTTGATCTTGTCCACCTGCCTGTTTACCTGCCCTCCTTCTCCTCCAGTCAGCTTCCCCTGCCTTTTGTCTCTCCCCCAGCGGTGTCGTGTCTTCTCGTTAAGTGTGTGTAGTCTTTAAGTTCCCAGTTTGCATTTGCTTCTTGTCGGGTCATTGTCTATTTTCTGCGCTAACTGGTCCTTGTTGCATATCTTTCCCGTGCTGCCTACCGTTCCTTGTTGCCCCAGTAAGTTGAGTTTAGCGTTTTTGGTTGTACTTTGTATTTTTGGTCCATTGCGACCCTGCTTTTGTTTGTTATTAAATATCCTCCTTGGAGCTTCATCCCAGTCTGTCCTGCGTCCTTTTGGTTCCACCTTTCCCACATTCCACATTGCCTCAAGTCGCCATGCCTCACCGTGACATTTTTTACTCTTAGCAGGTAGTTACCGAAACTTATCGAAACAAAACTTATCAAAATGAAACTGAAACTTAGCAACTGCTTAGGTATTTTTCCACCCGGACAGCAATCAAAGCAAAACCTGGATGTAGCTGCTTTGAACAGAGTGAACTCTGTTACTAAGCCAACATTATACAGAGTTATAAACCAGCACACAAGCATGGCTAAATATCTTATGATGCAGTCTTCACTATATATGTTATGATGCAGTCTTCAATCCCACTTTCGGACTCGAAAGAGTCCAACACGAAGAAAGCACATAAAAAAAATAGCATACTGTCATGTTCTGTCTGGGTTTTTCGGGTTTTTGGATTTAGTTTAAGTAGTTTTTGGTTCATTTTGTGAATTCTCATTTTGTGAATGTCTAATTCGTGTTGGTTTCCCTGCGTCTGCCTTTTTCTCAGTCTCGTTAGTTTTATCTCGTCCACCTGTTGTCCGTGTGTCCCTGCTCCTCATGTGTTAGCCAATCCGGTTCCCCTGCCTCTTGTCCCCGTCCAGCTGTAGTGTGTTTTCTGTAATTAGTTTTCATGTATTTAAACCACCGTCTCTCTGTTGCCTTCGTTGGATTATTGCACCTCTCACCCCACCGATATCTTCGATTTGTGTTCCCTGTGCCGCTGTGTTTGTTCTTCCCCTCCTACTCGCTCTCCATTCTTCCCCGTCATCCAAATTAAGTCTCGTGAGTTATATTCCGTTTCACATTTATTTTGCTACTTTGTCCAATTTTGTCTACTGCTTTTCCTGCCTTGTTTTATTATTAAACGAGCATTTTTGTTTGAGCATACCCTCTCCGTCCTCCTGCGTTTTTGAGTCCCTTTCCCTCCACCGCCTCACGCCGCCATGCCATGATGTGACACATACCCCTTTTGGGGTTCAAAACACTTTACAAATAACAAATCAATAACTACCATATTACGTGTTTCTTACAAAAATGTGCCTGCAGGGTAAATGTGTGTGGCGGTGAGATGGTAGTAGGGGTCAGGCGACTGGGGCAAGAACGGCAAGAGAGACATTCAAACGGTCATTTAAGCAATTGGAAGTGCTTTTAGCCAATTCAATTTAGAAGAAGCCTACGCTTTGGCTAATTTTTCTCTGTTTCAGTTCATGTGTTTGTCGTGGCCTTGGGATTGGGGGTGGTACATACAACCGAACGTATGTTTTAATCGCAGTGTTCTTGCAACGTCTTGTAAATGTTTGTTTTTGAAATGGGTTTCATTGTCTGATTTTATCTTTTTCGGGAACCTATGGGAAGGAATATAATGATTGACTAGGTGTTTGACCACGATACTTGCTGTTTCAGATTTACAGGGATACGCCTCAGGCCACCCAAAGAATTGCGTCCACTATGACAAGCAAGTATTGATATCCTGACACTGATTTAATCATGTCAGTGAAAGCCATCGACACCACCTGACCAGGGGCAGTCAACTCCGGATCGTGACTCCCCTGGGGTGGCTTGGTAGCAGGCATACTATTAAATCTGCAACATACACTGCAGTCCTGCAGTTCTCTGTTAACAATGGTTGTCATGAACGGGTGCCACCACGTGCTTCTAAGTCTTCTTAGTGTCTCTTCCACTCTAAAGGAAATACTTATATTTTAAATCCAATGTATCAATAAAATAGTGTGTTCATGGAACTGTGTTATTCTAATAAAGATTGAGACGACATAATGTCAGTATGAAGCAGATATAGTCTTGGCCCAGGAAAAATCAAGACAAATCATCACCTCCAAAAGGAACAAATGACATCCCCCGACACAACATTCCACCAGGAACAAAAGGCCAGTTGTGGCCGTTAAGAGAAGGTATCAGTCAGGGTTTATGGTGCTCAGACTTCCTCCCTCTTCCAAAGAACAAAGACTTGTGAAGACACCATCCCCACGCACACACCCACACACACGCACACACACATGCTCACACGTGCACGCACACACATACACACACACCTGCACTCCACAGTGGGACTACATGCCCCAAAAAGGGTATAAGAACTGAATGTGGAAGGTGAAACGTTACCATTTTCTACTCTGACCTGTGGCAGGACTGGCCCGAGGCCTCGTGTACACTCTGTCTGGATTAAATAAATTGTTTCACTATGTTGTGGTATGGGCGATCTTTCAACAAAAACGAACACAATAGGAACTAGTTAGATGTGAGAGGTTTTTCTAGGTTCCTTTTACTCCCACGTGGCATAGTCCATGGGCTTCACTTATCAGCTACTTCACGTGTTTTTGCGGTGGGATACACTTAGCATCTTTCGTCCACACACCGTCCTTATTCTTCATTCCATCCTTCGACTTCCATGCATTCTTTTCCTCTGGGCTGGCTTGCTGCTGCCACTCCCTAACCGTGGCAATGCTCATTTCCTCACTGGCTTTCAGCTCCTCCTCACTGTCATTTGCAAGGTTGGGAGAAAACTGGCCACCTTTTTTGCTGCTTTGTATGCGGCTGCATTTCCCTGTGTGATGAGGTCAGTGCCTTTGGAATGCCCTTGGCATTTAATAACAGTTACACTCTTAGGTAACATGAGTGCGTCCCTGAGTGCCAAAATGTCTTGTTGATGTATTAATGGAGTCCCCATGGCAGTGAGAAAATCGTTCCTTTGCCACTCTGCAAGCGCAGTGTGGATTACCACATGAGCATAGGCAGAATCAGTGTAAATGTTTGCCGTGACTCCTTGGTCTATGGCAAATGGAGGTTTGACAGCTACAATTTCGGTTCTTTGTGCCAATTGGATACCGGTTAACTTTTCAGCCACAAGCATTGTGAATGTGTCTCCCGTCCATTGAATTACAGCGAATCCCGATCGTAAGCCTTCTGGGCCTTTCAAACAACACCCATCTGTGAACACAATAATTTCTGGGTTGCTTACTGGTGTATCATACAAATCACTTCTGAGTGTGTTTTCTTCTACAACCCGTCGTGTGCAAGCGTGGTTCTCCTATCAATCCGTCAACCTTATTGGTACCTTCTTGTGTAAACAAAATGTTTGGTTGTGCCCGTGTCGCCTCAATTTTTCTTTGTCGCACTCCTGTCATTGTAAATGCTTGGCTCGTAACATATTGGACCGTGCTGTGAGAAGGAGACTTGGCCGTGCCTTGTCGTGAAATAAGGCGGCCCAAGAATGAAACTTGAGGGCGGGCAATTTGAAGCTTTCTTTTTGAACACTTCAAGCCCACCATGGCCAAATGAGCCAAAAGTGAGCGGGTGGCGTCAATGCACATTATTTCAGAAGGAGCGGCAAGCAATATTTTATCAACATATTATATCAGCAGTACACCGTCAGGAAGCTGCAAGGAGCCAAAAGTTGTTTCAAATAGGCGTTGAAAAGCCCGGATGACAACAAAAACCTTTGTGGAAGACGAGTGTAAGAAGAACATTCCTCATTCCATGTGAACGGAAAATATTTCTGCATGCTTGGATCCAATGGGATGAAGAAAAAGGCATTTGCCAAATCAATGCAAGTGAATTGGGTGTGGGAGGGGGAAATTTGGGACAGGGCCAAGTGGGGATTAGCAATAGGTAAAGTGGGTGTGGTGACAGCCGCATTGATGGCACGCAAATCATATATCATTTGGTATTTACCAGTGTTTATTTTTTCGACTGGTAAAATTGATGTGTTGTATTGGGAGTGTGGAATTTTACACAACACTCCAGCTTTTATCAATCCATCAATAGTGTCGGAAATGGCAATCAAACCCTGCTTCTTAATTGGGTATTGTGGAACATATGTCATTTGGAACATGACTGGAGTCACGTGGCAGAGTCCCACCTCGGTGGGATCTGTAGAACAAAATATGTCAGGCAAGTCAGCAAATGCAAGTGAAGCCAAATCACTGTCAACTGTTTCTCAACCATGGTGTCTGTCCAATAGGCAATGCTCCAAAATGGAAAATGGGTGTAACGCGTTAGATTGCATCCAATATGCATCAAGCGATGGAGAGTACAACAACGTATTGGACAACGTTGGTTGCCAATCGGTAGCCATCACGCATTCCTCGACAAAAGGGCCAAGATCTCTGGCTGAATGTGCGGGAGACACCATCAAAGAAATATGCGGGTGGCATGGAGACACGGTAGGGTCGGGTGGGTCAGCCATCATGTACCATTTTAATTGTTCATCACTCAGTGAAGCATTGAATGCCACTCTGGGTTTTCCCACAAATAAATCGCCGGCTGTCCCTGTTTTAGCCTTAGCTGGAGAGACGAACGTTTTTTTTTCTTTTTTCCTTTTCTAGTTTTCTATTTTACCACCACCCGTGGTTGGACCTGTGTCTGGTGTTTTCCTTTATTTTCTTCGTTAGTTAGTGATTCGCGGATTCTCTGAACAGCTCCTAGCTCCATTCGTCCTCGTTTTCATGCAGCTCTGCTAGCGTAACTATTCGCTCGGCTTTACTAAGGTAAGCAGAGTTTCCAGTTTGTAGATAATTGGCCATCTTTCTGGGGAAGGCCCGACCTGCTGAAGATGAATGGCCTTGTTAGTATTAGTACTAACAACATGAAGACTCAGAATAGTTCAGGAAAAAATTTTAGTTTAAATTCGGCTCCATAAATATTAGGTCACTCCCCTCAAAAGCCCTTCTTGTAAATGATCTTATTACAGATCACAATCTTAAAGTGCTTGCTCTCTGCGAAACCTGGTTAAAGCCAAATGAATTTTTATCATTAAATGAGGCCTCACCCCCAAACTTTGTGGGCTCACACGTTGCCCGTCCTTGTAAAAAAGGGGGAGGTCTCGCCCTCATTTCAGAATCTGATCTTAAACTTAGCATGAGCACTAATCACACCTTCAAGACATGTGAGGCTCTCGTTATGCACTCGAGCTCCTCACCATCATTCTATGTGGGAGTTATTTACCGTCCTCCCGGTCCATACTCTGGATTCTTAGATGAATTCCCTGAACTTATGGCTGATTTAATAAGTCATGCAGATAATATATTAATGGAGTGTCTTACACACCTGGTTAATGCAGCAAAGCCGACGTCCTGCATGCTCGACCTACTTCCGGGCTGAAAATCTCTCTAACATCTTCCTTTTATTGCCAAAATTCTTGAGAAAGTTGTAACACAACAGCTTAGCAATTTCATGATAGATAACAATAGATTTGAACTCCTGCAGTCAGGTTTTAGGGCCAACCACCCAACTGAGACGGTCGTTGTAAAAGTGACAAATGATCTTCTCTATCCATGGATTCCATCATCTCATCAATATTATTATTGCCTGACCTTAGTGCCGCATTTGACACTATTGATCATCATATTCTTATGGATCACCACTTTCTTGGTTCAGACCTTACATCCTGGGAAGGACGCATAGTGTCTATTATGGCAATGCGATCTCTGAATCTTTCTCCGTCTCATGTGGTGTCCCGCAGTACTTGGTCCCTTACTGTTCAACATCTACATGATTCCTCTTGGCGATATTATACGTAAACATGCTGTTAGTTTTCATTGCTACGCTGATGATACCCAACTGTACATGCCTTTAGAAATAACAGATCTGTGCAAGTGCACATGGATGTCTTCCAATTTTCTGCCTCTTAACCCTAGTAAAACAGAAATGTTAATTATTGGCCCTGCTCATCATCAGCACTTAAGAATACCACATTGAACCTGGATAACTACTATTTTCCAAAGTAGTTTTGCAAAAAATCTCAGCGATATTTGACGGTGTTTTTTCACCTTCGCAATATAGCTAAAATTCGCCCTATTCTTTCTCCTAGCGATGCTGAAACATTAATTCATGCATTTGTTACGTCACGCCTAGGCTATTGTAACATTTATTTTCTGGGCTTCCCATGTCCTGCATCAAAAGCCTGCAGTCTGTACAGAATGCAGCAGCGAGACTATTGACAAGAACGAGAAAGTTCGATCATATTACTCAGATTCTAGCTGACCCGCATTGGCTTCCAATACCTACGGTTTGTTAATTACTTATAAAATCTTATTCGGTTTAGTTCCTTCCTATCTCGTCGACTTAGCATCACCATATGTTCCGTCCCAACAACTTCGGTCATAAAATGCCGGTTTGCTATCGACCCCACGGGCTAAAAAGAAGTCCGCGGGATCAAGGGCAGTTTTCTATTCGCGCGGCAGTACTATGAAATGCCCTACCTATGGAAGTTCGCGCAGCCACCTCAGTAGAAATCTTTAAATCCCGACTAAAAACACATTTATACTCAAAAGCATTTAGTTAATTGGGCCTGTCTGCAGCTTTCTTTTTTTTTTTTCCTGCCCCCTTCTTCTGGCTCGGAGAGGGGGCTAGCTAGATGGTGAAGGTTGACTTGACTGCCCCCATTTGGCTCTGCGATGATTGACTAGCGCGGGTTAAGAGATCGACAGTCTGCGGTCCACTTGGTTGGTCCATATGCGGTCCATATTTTTTACCTGTACTTGTCTGTAATGTGTATCTATTTGTCTGTATTTGGAACATGCAGCATCCACTTCAACCTGTGGGCCTAGAGGGGGGCTCCTCCCACCTGTGGTCCCTTCTGGAGGTTTCTGTTTTTCCCCTAATTGGGGTTTTTAAGTTTTTCCTTCCCCTTCTGGGAGCTTTGACAGGGGATGCTGTTGTGTACCTTACACCGAAAAGATGTCTCTGTATGACGACTTCTTTCGAAAGAAGTCTCGGCATGACCGCTTTTCATCTGTGAAGCCCGTTGAGACTTCGGTGATTTAGGGCTATACAAATAAAATTTGATTTGATGTTCAATTGCAAAACATTGCCGTCGATGTTTTTAAACGAATCCGCAAAAACCTTGTCGCCGCGCCTGTCATAGTACAGAGTGCAGTGTATAAAATCAGAAACCATGTCATAAGCGTGAAGGTGTCCAATCCATGGCAGCCATAATGTCCAAAATTGCTCTGCCCTTTTCTATCCTTCAGATTCGATGTCCATGTGTGCCCAGTAGATGTCAGCAGAGGCGGGGGCAACAACGGCAGATGTCGAAACCTCTTATATTAACTGTAGAAATCGAGTATCAGAATATTAATTTGTCGTAACAAAGAACAGTCCCTCCCACTGTCAGGCTGAGCATCGGATCCTGCAAGCTGTGGCCATTGGATTCAGGGCCCATCATTGTGGGTATTGGCCGGCGGGTGGTAGAAAATACTGCTGGTTCGGTGGTTGCATGTATTGGCCAGCAGGTGGCGCCGGCTGAATGGGTGGGGGGCTGTAGAGGTGGAGCTACGGGCGGAGCTCCAGGTGGAGCTTGCTGACAATAGACACCACGTCGCCTGCCCCTATACTGTCCTTTGCCTCTTCCTCTATTGGCCCATTGTTGACGGTGCTGTCGTGCTCGGCAGTCACGAGACCAATCCCCCATTTTTCCACAGAAAAACATATTCCCCTGGAACGGGATTGGTCTCCCTTGGTGGCTTGCCATTCAATACACTGTAGCGCTGCTGTTAGTATGTGGGGTTGCACGAGGAAAAATAAGCACCCTGCGCAATGACGGGGCTGGATTGATGCACATGACACTCGCCAGTATAATGCACGTAAGGAGTTTGAAATTGGACCTCGGAATCATTTTGATTTTGTAAATTTTGTGATTGTAACATGGCCAATTGCGATTCAGCATTTTTACGTTTTTCTACTTTTGTGTCATTTTTTTTGACGTGTTTCCTCAAATAAAACTTCAAATGAGTCAGACATCGATCATGAGTAGCGCCAGGGAGGTCGGGGTTATTCTCAATCACCTGAGCGATAGTTTTGTGTACCCCCTTTAATACGTTAGCACGGAAAACTCGAGTATATAGTGCGGAGTCAGTGGGCTGGTGTCCGGTTCGCTGAGCAAACTCTACCAAAAGAATGGAAAGAATTTGAAATTACACAAAATGACCTTTGTCCATTCTAAGTCTCAATTCCAATTTTTGCAAATCTGATTTTCCAAAATGGGTCTCATTTGACAGCTAGCAAAGTGTAGATTAAGGTTAGAAACTCAATGCCATTTTACTCTGGCGCTGATGGGAGGCTGCTAATGATGCCCAGCATCACCTTGAAAGAGAATAATGTAATTTTGTATGATTTCAAAAGCGATTTATTTCAATTTTTGCAAATCAGATTTTCCAAAATGGTTCTCGTTTGACAGCTAGCAAGGTGTAGATTAAGAATCAGGTGAGAAACTCAACACAATTTTACTCCGGTGCTGATGGAAGTCTGTCAAAAATGGCCAGCATCACTTTAAGTGAGAATGGAGGAATGTAATTTTGTGTGATTTCAAAATAAATTTTTGAAGTTTTGCAAATCAAATTTTCCAAAATGGGTCTTATTTGACAGCTAGCAAGGTGTAGATTCAGATGAGAAATTCAATGCCATTTTACCCTGGTGCTCATGGAGCCTGCCAAAGATGGCCAGCATCATTCACCTTGATTGAGAATTGAGTAATGTAATTTTGTTGATTTCAAACTCAATTTATTTCAATTTTTGCAAATCGGGTTTTACAACATTGGTCTCATTTGACAGCTAACAAGGTGTAGATAAAGGATCTGGTGAGAAATTAAACGTCATTTTACTCTGGTACTGATGGAGCCTGCCAAAGATGGCCAGCATCATCTTAATGCTGCGTTCACACTGAGCGCATTCGAGGCGTAGTACCACGTTAAAATGGAGCGTGAAGAGCAGACAGTTTTGCATTGTAGTCAATGGATTTTGCACTACGGGATGATGATACGTCGAGGACACGAAGGACGCGTTGGAGCGACGCGCGGCCCGTAATTGCGTGTGACGCGAGAAGTTAAAAAATTTGAACTTTTGTGCGTGTCGCGTTGCATCAGCCAGTCAGCTTCGGGAACATTCAGCGGCTCACACGGGGCAGGAATGAATCATGCCGGCCGCTTTGCAGTCACCAGAAGCTATCCAACACGGTCAGCTGAGCTATCAATACAAAAATGGAGCCACGCAAGAACACTCACCTATCTTACAGAATGGTGGAAGGAAGAATTTGGGACAACTGGTATGTGCTTTTGCTTCCTTTTTTAACAGCGGTTGAACCGTATTTACTGTCCCAAGATAACGATAGTGCAGCATTGACAGCTCAATATTTTGCACGGTATCGGCCACTTGATTGCGACATTGAAACTTTTTTTTAAATTTTTGGCAGACGAGTATTGCGGCGAAGCGATGGACAAACAGTGTAAAAAAGAATACAGGTGCTGTAGGACAAAATATTGGCTCTGCTACATCCCTGAAAAGCTATGTTCTCAGCAATGCTCTTCTTTCCAGATTCAATTTAAAATGCACAGCAAGCTCACACAGTTATAAAGCAGCACACAAGCATGGTTAAATGTTATGACACATTCTTCACTACAAAAACAACATTTGTAAAATATTTAAACAGTCATTGTTGTTGAATAGATGCAGGAGACCGACTGCAAATTGCAAGATGGGGGGGACACGACAATAACACGATTATGTATGACAACTAAGTAAAAAAAAATCATATTATTACAACATCTATTTTAGATACAGTATACAAGTTTTGCTTAATTTTGGGGATGACTTATTCATATTCATTATTTAAAAAAAAACCTACAATTTGCTGACGGTTTCTGCACACTTTCAACTCCTGCTGCGTATTGAGGTGAATGACTATTCTCAACAAAGATGAAGGTTTAAATATTTTACAAATGTTGTTTTTGCCATTGTCGATAGAGCCATCATTGGTGTTTAGACGTTTTGACTGGGGTGTATCGATCACGAGACATAATCTTTATTTAATAAAATAACTTTATTTAACAACTTTTTTTCTCGAAAGACATAATTCGCCATTGTCATCCTTACTTAAGTATAATAAATGTGGCGTGTTCCGCGTGGAGTCTTCCAAACACCTTTCATTTAACCGGGAGGGAAACAGAACTTGTACTTCTGGGGGAGTGGCACAGCCAAAACTCGTTTATTCCACACACTACAAACGCCCCCTTCTCGTTGGCCAGCTCATACGTCATCACCCCGAGACACCCCTCCTTCAATACAGCATTTTTTTTTTCTCAATACAGCGTCTACAGTAAACCATACAAACGGTTTATTAAACTGAGCAAACGGATTACAAACCGTTGGTACGGTTTAGTAAACCGTGAACACGGATCTTATTTGCTCGAACATGGAATGTAGTCTGCTCGGGGAAGTGAACAGAATATCATTGTGTAGTATTATATGCATATGACAATATAAACCGCTTGAATCTTGAATCATGTCTCGGAAGAGTTGTGCTCATACGAAGGGTTAAACACGCATGTCTTGCGAGAAAAAAAACTCATACAAGTGGTGAAACACTTACTCTAACAGCTGTCCTTTCTGACGGCCCTGATACCAATTAAGTATGCCCTGAATCTTTCTTTAAACAGTATAAAACAAAACAAAAGAGAGCAAGTAAATTGTGTGTTTTTTTTTTTTTTTAATTGTTTAGGAGCTAGGAAAAAATTCAAGCAAAAATATTCAGAATTTTGAACGATGCAGTTTAGGTTGGGTCGCAGAGGGAAGATGCATTGTGGTGAGAAGGAACAGGATTAAAAAAAAAAAAAAAAAAACATTTGTACTGTGCTTTTCGGGCTGGGAGCTACTGTGTTCCATTTTAAAAGTATGGATCGTCAACTCTTGTGCTTCCCGAGCGGACACCTTGAGCTCCTCGGATTTAGTATTCTGGCAGTGATGCTACATTCAGATGAATATGCCAACGTCGACATGGATTTCAAACAAGTAAATTACACTTAAGCGACAACACCGCACGTTCTTAGATAAGGTGCAAAAGTCAACATTGGTTGTTAAATGGAGACATGCTGTCAAAAGAACATAAATGAAAGCAAAAAAACAACTCATTTGTGAAAACCGCAAAATAGAAGGTAAAAAATGCATCAGTCTCCCGAAAAACAGAATATCAACAAAAATAACTTAATGTAAATACAAAATGAAATCAAACTTTAAACTACGGAGATGAATGTGATGACACAATTACAATTTGGTCGGAGCGATGCGTTTTGTTTCTTTTGCGTGGTGTGTGTGTGTGTGTGTGTGTGTGTGTGGGGGGGGGGGGGGTCATGTGAGTCTGACTATTCCAATACTTGACTACCTAGATAGGGTGACAGAAGTACCAAGTTGTGTGTGTGTGTGTGTGTATATATATATATATATATATATATATATATATATATATATATATATATTCGCTTGCCCCAGTCAAAATGAGGTATAGCAAACCTTAAAATGAACAAAAAATAAAAATATTATAACAAAAGGTTTCACGTTTCAGACTGTAGTTCCCAGAGCCTCTTGGGGGGGTCGTGGACCATGACTTTGGGAAAAAGGCAACGAGGGGATAATGGAGCTGGCCTAGGGGGTGATTGACAGTTGTTTTTTTTTCCCCCTACTTCCAAGTGTTTGCAGTTTGCGAGATGGACGAGCGAGAGGGGATCATGTCCAGCAGGTACTCCCTCTGGCGCGCGTCTACGCTGGCCGAGACCTTGTGTCCACTCAGGCTGGGGTTCACGTAGGCCATTGTCACTCCTGTCAAAAAGAGCAAGATGTCTGTCGCAGACCAACAAGATACTCACGTTGAGGCCCTGTCCACATGTACAAGGGTGCTTTTTTTTTTGTAGGCATATATTTTATACAGCGATTCCAAAAGACAGATCACGTAAAATCAGCTTTTATTTTTGCTTTGTCTGTTGGAAAATTGCGTTGCTAACATTGCATCTATGTATAAAACATTACAAAACGAGGGCGTACAATTTTTGCCAAGGAGTCTGAACAACACAATTTGGCAATAAGTTGCTTCAGGTTCCAATTAATTTGCTCTTACTTTGAAAAAGGTTGCATTGTTCCTATCTAGGCATGGATAAGAAGGAAACCAAGATTTGCCAATAAGTGCAGAGAGTCTGTTGAAGTGCCTTCACGAAACGTAGTTTGCATAGCGGGAACGGCAAAAGCACCCATGTTGACATGGACGCCTTATGCCGCACCGACACACAAAGGGGTCAAAATGAGATGGTAGCCCTGGCGAAACGGCCAAAGCGCTTGGAGGCCGAACGGGACGTTGAAAAGGAGTGGAGGCGAGGCACCAGGCTCTACCTTTGTTGCTGTCGCTCTGCTTCTTCCATGCAGTGGACGGGGCGGCGCCTGCGCTCATATTCCTGCCAGCGCCAACTCCGCCGCTGCTCACCTTTGACATCTGGACAGAACGCTGGGTCACGTGTTGGTGCTTACCTGGCCGGCAGACCAAAGCGGCGGCCGCCACGGCGCTCTGCAGCTGGGAGGACGAGGAGAAGGAGTGGGGGATGCCCCGGAGGGAAATCTGGCCCTGGGAGGAGCTCTAAGGGTGGACAAACATACACGTGTTAAAAATGTTCACCTCAGTTGGTGCCATGGATGGCCATGGCAGGCAAAAATCCTTTTTTACAAGGCCGGTAGTGAATCAGTAAATCAACCGCTTTTCATGGTCAGACCAAATTCCCTTTTGGTGAAGTGCACCCTAATGTGAAGGAAATCATATATTAGGTTCTTATCATTATGTGCTTATTTCTTGTCTAGAATAGTTTGCATACCTATCCATGTATGCAGTCCTAGTTCATCTCGCCCCAGTCCTTAGATAAAGCTGTTGACGCAGGAAAGTGTGAGCTGGGACCTTGGCCCAGCAGTTGGTGGCGCCCCCCTGGCTCTTTTTGTTATGTCTTGTAATGTGCAATGCTTTGCTGAATGAATAAAAACCAGGCAGGGACGCTTGAGCGGTGAATTAGTGCCGGCATCGAATGAGTTCCCTCGCCAAGCTTTTTCCCTGTGCCATGGCATAGAAAAGTCAGTCTTGGCTGGTCTGAGTTACTCTTTTTGCTGCTTAGCAGCTAGGCTTGTCCTAGTCTTCTTTTAGAGATTTCTCTGACACCTAACAAGTATAGAGCAATTCTTGACAAAAGAAAAAAAAAAAAAAAGCGCCCGGCCATCCCTTTTCTGATTCATTCAACTTTCGTTGCTGTATCTAGCGTATTTGTTTTCAGCAACTCGAGAAAATTGTTTTGGCTCTACTTTGTCTGGCCGAAAAACTAATGACAGTATCCTTGTAAAACCTAACATTCAATGTTTTTTTTTTTTCTAAAGGAAAGCATAAGACAGTGTAGAAATAGTCCGCTTCACCCTCCAATGAAAAGAAAGCTGTTGCGCTTTTGTCATGACATTCAATTAAATTTGCTGGCACCTGCACAAACACTGTTAACACCTCACGCGTCCCCTGAAGAGCCTTCGAATACTCGAACCCCCTTAGTGAAGCGCTGAGTTCAAGGGGAAGCCAATTCAAATATTTTCCTGAGATGAGCCTCTGTGTCCCCGCTGGCCTATACGTGGAATCTGGCAGCAAGCCCGTAGCCCAGATAAAATGTATCTTTGACATCTATGGCAGTGTATGGGTGCATACACCGTTTCGTGGAATGCGAATCACCCATTTGCATCCATTACAGGGGGCGGCCATTTTGCCACTGACCGTTGCTCGGAAATGAGAAGACGGGCCCCCAGGGCTCACCTGTTTTCAGAGTTGGCTCACGTGACATTGGCAAGTTGAGCTGTGGTCAGTTGATACCTGAGCCCTGAGGAACCGCAACGTCATTTTCAGTCAACAGCAAGGGGCGAAACGGCTGCCATTACGCGGATGGATGAAAATCGAGTTTGACTTCCCCTTGAGGCCATGAGGCCATGGGAAAAAGCAGCCAGTAGAAAATGCAAACATGAACAGGCCACCAGCACCGACCTTAACTGAGTGATGGTGTACGTGGTCGGCCCCCCGGTACAGAGAGGACGCTCGGGCCTGCTTGAGCTGCTCGGCCTTCAGCAACGACGAGGACGGCGGCGAGCTCTGCCGAACTATGCGCTGCTCCATTTCCTGCTCTTGCTGCAGCGCTTTGACGAAAGCGGCTTTAAGCCGACCGGTGTGCTCGGCCTTCAAGGCCTTCTTCTGATTGGATGACATGCAATCTTCACAGAGGACGGTGCCGTCTTTGGCCTTGTCCTGCCTCCAGCGACACGTGAAGTCGGTGTTGCACTGGCTGCATGTGTGGGGCTCTTTTATGCTGGCTCTGAAGAAAGCTGCTCCTGTCTTTCCTGAACAGACACAGGGGGAAACCCCAAAAGTCAATATTTGATTGTCTGTCTCGATGTGTTGCGGCACCATCTGTGCGCATATATCTGTTTCTTGAAGGGAAATGGCAATATAACCTCCAACTGTAAGGAACATTAGTTTTTGGGCTAGTATTTTTGACTCATCTGAGCTACTAAGTCAGTCTCGTGTGCTCAGTGGAGGACATCCTGTCCTTTTCAATCGTGTCTCTTGTGTCTGGTTGGGATGCAATTTACTGTGCTGCCTTGCTGAGAAAAGAATGCACACAACAGTGGACAAATAAATAAGATGGCTCTCAAGAACACATAGATGCTAACTGCTAGCTTGTGTACCCATGCATCTTCCCAGTATGCGTTAAAGGGATGATAAACTTTTTTTGACCACTTCAGCAGTAAAAAAACTCCTATTTTACTTATTATTGACACTTTGCTGCTGATGTGAAAAGATGCCAACTGAAACTCTACCAAGGAGAGCCATCAATATTTTTCTTTCTTTTATTCTTTAAATGGGAATAGGCAGAGAAAAAAACTTTGAGAAAAATTAAAAACATTAACCAGAATGCAGTCAGAATGCTCGAAATTGGCTGGTTCTATTCTTTGAGAAAAATGTCTGGCATTCATTGGAGTTAATTTGATGACAACATTTCTTTTGGTGCACAAATAATCCTTTTTAAAACACATTTTGCGATTTGCTGCAGACTGAAAATAACATCACGTGTAATCACGGCCCGGGTAATGAATGACCAATCACGGTAACTTGTGAACATTATGTACATGAGCAAACCCAGATTACCCGGACTTGACCATACTGTATGATGGCATTTTCAGTCAACAGCAAGTGCAAAAATGTGTTTTCAAAGCTATTCATTGTACCTGGAAAATAACCAGATTAATTATAGACAATTTTGAACTTTTATACTGCTGAAAACGACTTGGTAGATAGGGTTGGTATTTCTTTAAGATTTATAGTGAATTGAAAAAGTTTGGGCAATCCTGATCATTTCAAGATTTTCCTTGGTGGTCCGGATCAGTAATTTCAGTCCAATATATCATATAGCAGATAAACACTGTGATATTTGAGAAGTGAAATGAAGTTCATAGGATTTACAGAAAGTGTGCAATAAATATTTGAACAAAAGTAGGAAGATACATAAATTTGGGCACCCCGACATAAAAATTACATTCAATATGATATAATTCAAATGATATTCAATATTTAGTAGAGCCTCATTTAGCACCATTAACAGCCTCTAAACTCTTCCTATGGCTTCCAATGAGGGTCTGGACTCTGGATTCTGGCTGAAGGTATTTTCTTCTTTACAAAACATCTCCAGTTCAGTCAGGTTTGATGGTTTCCGAGCATGGACTGCCCGCTTTAAATCACACCACAGATTTTCAGTAATATTCAGGTCTGGGGACTAGGATGGCCATTCCATAACATTGTACTTGTTACTTCGCATGAATGCCTTAGTAGAATTTGACCAGTGTTTGGTGTCGTGTTGTTGACGTAACCAGCCCTGGCGCAACTTCAACTTTGAACATTGTTTTTCAAGAAGCTGCTGATACTGAATCCATGCGACCTTCAACTTGAACAAGATTGCCAGTACATGCACTGGCCACACAGCCTCACAGCAAGGTGGCACCACCACCAAATTTTACTGTGGGCAGCAAGTGTTTGTCTTGGAATGCTTTCTTCTTTATCCACCCCCACACAGCCCCTTGTTATGTCCAAATAACTAAATTTTACCACCACCAAATTTTACTGTGGGCAGCAAGTGTTTGTCTTGGAATCCTGTCTTCTTTATCCACCCCTACACAGCCCTTTGTTATGTCCAAATAACTCCATTTTAGTTTCATCAGTCCATAGCACCTTATTCCAAAATGAAGCTGGCTTGTCCAAATGTGCTTTTGCACACCTCAAGCAACTCTGTTTCGAGTATGTGCGTAGAAAAGGCTTCTGCCTCATTACTCTCCCATACAGCATCTCCTTGTGCAAAATGCGCTGAATAGTTGAACGATGCACAGTGACAACTTTTATAGCAAAATCATGTTGTAGGTCTTTGGAGCTGGTCTGGGGGTTGAGTTTGACTGTTCTCATCATTTTTCGCCTCTGCTTATCTGAGATTTTTCTTGGGCTTCCACTTCAGGCCTTAACTCGAACTGTGTCTGTGGTCTTCTATTTCCTCACTAGGTTAATTAGCTTAGTCTAAAACATAAAGAAATTAGCCAAGTGCATCAAAATGCCTTAAACCAAAAAAAATAAAAATAACAATTAAAAAAAAAAAATCTTATTTTATTGCAATTATACTTCACATGACAAAAACAAAGTCTTTTCTCTGCGGTCATCCGTGCCCCCTCCAGCATCACCATGCGCTCCCCCCAGGAGCGCCCGCCCCACTATTTGAGAAGCACTGATGTAGGCCATGGGTCAATGAGCTTGCCAAATATCCCCCCAATATTAGCGCTAAAGGTATTCAAATAAATAAAACAACAAGGGTGCTTAAATGTATGCACCTGCCTACTTTCATTTAAGTAATTATTGCACACTTTCTGTAAATCCTATGAACTTCATTTCACTTCTCAAATATCACTGTGTTTATCTGCTATATGATATATTTTACTGAAATTGATGATTCGAACCACCAATGATTTATAAAAGGAAAATCTTGAAAATTATCAGGGGTGCCCAAACTTTTACATACCACTGTAAGTGAGGAAAGCTATGCATTGCTTGAAACACACCACCTGACAGTTAAATAAAGTAAAAAGAATAACAAATAAAAAAAAAAATGATCACATGGAAATAATAAGATTTTAAAGGCACCTCTGCGAAAGGTATCCAGCAGGTTCTGGACCACTTCTTCAAGTCCCACCAGGTAGATGAACTCATTATTGGCAGCTGAAGGCAAGAAGTTTAAGTCGGGCGCCAGCGGTTTGGGAGGGGGGATCTCCAGGAGCGTTTTCTCCAGTTGTTTGCGCAGAGCCAGTTTGGCCGCGGCTTGACGGCTGGCTGGGCTGTCGGTGGCGCCCACTGTGTTGCTTCCCGAGGAAGATAACTTCAAAGCCGATGAGCCCTGTGGCAGCACACGACCCGGTCAGAAGTGGCAGACACAAGTGGCATGCGCTTCCAGAAGGACTGCTTCCGTCCACATAAAAGAATAGAGGCATGTAAAGTTATGCAAAGGTGTCGCAACAACGCAATGTAGCCCCTTTTTTAAACAAAAATAAGATTGTACCCTAATTTTAGGATGTATTACTTCTTATTTATGCCTGCATTGGTTCCATACTTCTCTCCAAACTTTAACGCTTTTTTAATGCTTTGTAAGCACTTTGAGATGATAAGTGCTTTATAAATAAAACTGATGATTAGGGCCGGAGCAGCTATACTGCTGCGAGAGCTATCTTGTTTTTCTCCAGATTATTATTATTAAGGCCCGAGCAACTCTAGCAAGAGCCCTATTGTTCTTCACCGATTATTATTATTATTAATATTATTATTATTAGGGCTCTCCCAAGCAGCTACCACTGCGAGAGCCCTATTGTTCTTCTCTAGATTATTAGGGCCAGAGCAGCAACCGATACGAGGTCCCTGTTGTTCTTCTCCAGATAATTAGGGCCCGAGCAGCTACCACTGCGAGAGCCCTCTTGTTTTTCTCAGGATTATTATTATTATTATTATTATTATTATTATTTACTGTGCAGTGCTTTTCCATTTTTGAGGGCCTAAACATGCACGAAAAGTCACCAAAATTTGCACAGTTGTCGGGCTTCGTGGAAAATTTGTTATTTCAGTGTTTCCTAAAACAAAGCAAAAAAAATTGCTCTGTAGCGCCACCTAAGGTCGAAAAAGTGCACCTGGTCCCGGCCCGTTTGACCTAGAGCTACGAAAATTTTTAGGCATATGTAGGACCTAGAGACCTACAAAAAAGTCAGCGTGAGCCATGTGCTCAGATGTACAGAAAAAGAGTTATGAATTTTTGAATGTGCATTTTTGGCCCATTTTTGCACGTTTGCAGGTCCCAAACTGCTCCTTGTTTCTCCTAAATGATTTACCCAATCGCCTTCAAATTTGCTGTGGTCCATAATCAGACATAGGGGCACAACTGGGCAAAATATGGTTCAGATCCGTCGACATATATGATAGGGGCGTGGCTTCAAATTATGTGTTCAATTTTTCCTTCGCCAAGAGGGACAAAAACGTTAATAACTCTAATGTACAAGTCTAAAAAAATCGAACTCCCGGCCCGTTTGACCTAGAGCTACAAAAATTTGTAGCCTCATGTAGGACCTCGAGCCCTACGGAAAAGTCAGCGCGAGTCATGTGCTCAGATTTACATAGAAAGAGTTATGAATTTTTGAATGTGCACTTTTGGCCTGGTTTTACTCATTTGCAGGTCCCGAACTGCTCCTTTTTTCTCCTAAACGCTTGACCCAATCGACTTCAAATTTGCTGTGGTGTTTTATCTGACTGAGAGGCACAATTGTTCACATTTTTGTGAAGATCCGCTATCAAATATGTTGGAGGCGGGGGCCCGTTATAGGTGCTTGCAGCTCTAGTTATTATTATCATTTGAGAACCGCATGGTATTGCTCAGTTCACACAGATTGAACAACCTTGGCTTTTTGGGGGTCTCTGGAAAAAGTAATTATTGGGGATGTTTGGGACGCCAGCTGGATTACATACGGACAACAATGGCACTGCGGTGAGCCACTGACCAGCGAGTTTGCTGTACTTCCGATTCGAATGAGGCCCGCCTGCACTGTGCCTCTCTGACACTGGCCAGTAGGGGTGGAAGTCCTGGCACCCAGCAGCAGGGGAGGGGGCCCCCCAGAGCCTCCACCTCCAAAGGTCACCAATTGCTGCTGTTGCTGCTGGCGGAGTGCCTGGATTTGCTGTGGGGACATGCAGATGGGCTAAGGTGAGCACACACGTAGAACAGGGGCTGCACCCGCAGCGCCAATGCGGAGAGCACAAAAAGAAAGAGAGAGCCATCTGGTCAAAGTTCCCCGAGTCGGTCTGGCATGTCAAAAGTCGGTCAAGCTGACCGCATGCACTTGCTCAGGGTAACACACACAGACACACCTTACCTGTGCACCTCTGACCAGAGGCGGCATGATGATTTGGGAGCCATGTTTAGATGACACCCGCTGTCCTCCGCGCAGCAAAGGCGGCGGAATGACAGTGGCTGAACCTCTACCCGACACCATCTATCGGGAGACAAAGACGGCCAATCAGAACAGGCCGCCGAACTTAAGGTCGAGTGTGACTCAATTGTTTAGTGAACCTGCTGCGAGCCTTTGCTGCTTCCAATGGTCCCGCGTATTAGAGGGGGTGGAGCGGAGTAGCTGGACATCCCGGAAGCCTGAGGAACAGCGAAGTTATGATTTACACAGACAGTTTATTAAACCCCGACCAGAATAATGTCAGCTTTGTATACGCCACGTGTGTTAAAGTAGCACTTATTGGACCATCTATGCCGGTGCTTCTCTATGTCGGGGGCACGAGGCAATGCTGGGGGGACGCATATGAACCCAGGGAAAGGATATTGCTTTGCCATTTCATGTGTAATTGTGATTTTTTTTCTCTTTCTAGCACTTTTTTACACTTGTTTTTTTTCTGCTTTGATGAACCTTTAACCTGTATAAATGTTGTAAAAAAAAATAGTGAACAGTCGTTTGAAAGTAGATTTATATTGTTTTTTCGTTTTGTCAAAGTTAAAAAAGGATACAGTTTAGGCATTGTTATGCAATTATTATAGATAATAATCTTATTTATGGTTGGCGTGGCAAGTGGGGAGAGGGGCGCGAAATGTTTTGTATTTCCTAATGGGGGCCAAGCAAAATATAATTGAGAAGCACTGATTTATGCTAATACCACTAAGCCCGTCCACAGCATTTTACATTTTAGCTTAGCAGCAAGCTAGCACAGTGTTTGCCAACCCTCAATGGGACAAGGCACATTTTCAGAAAATAAGCATAGGAAATCCCCTTCCCCCAATTCCAAAAAACTGCATCAGATTATATTGGGCTAAAATTTTCAATATTAGCACTTGTCCATTCCAGACTTTTTAAACAATTGTATTGACTTCATTGGGTAGAGTCATCAGGGTCCTTTATTGACTTTATATTCATTTTATTCTAGTGCAGTGCATTCTCAAGTTTTATATATGCAGCCTATTGTTTGGAATATATGGGTCACATTTTCTCATTCTTCCTGTTGATGACTATAATTCTCTGTTCAAATAGTGTCTTTTCAAACATTTCATACTGAAAAAGAAAAGCATCTATCATTTCTGACAATTTCGTATCAGACGTGAAAAGAGACATATTGCAACAGCCCTAGAGCAATGCAAGGAAGTGGACCCTGATGTCACCACTTTATACACACCACAAACTCAGTTCGTTTAATTTTTCTTTCAAATTGAAGAGACATACAGTATTACATCATAAATCACACACACAGACGACCGATGTGGATTTGATAAGGCCAATGGGAAATTTTGACTGCTGACCTTGTGTACATCCCGTTGTAACTGGCTCTGTCTGAGTTTCTTTAGCAGCACCAGCTTGGCCTCCTCCAGCCTCAGCTCCTCTTTCAGCTGCTTGATGACGCGCTCCCGCTCCCCCGGGCTGCTCTTCTGCACTCCGCACATAAAATCCATTGCTTAAAACAAGTCAAGTCCGACAAACGTGTCGGGCCCTCAGTCATTGGGGACCCCTGATTGGGTCGCGCTGCAACTTTGAAACTGCGATTATGTGAAAAGCACAAGAACTCACCATGAGGAACTCTGTGTCCAGTCGCTTCATATGGTTCAGACCATTCATCGGCGGACTCGGGGAGTCGTGATCCGACAGGATGATGACATCGTCATCATCGTCCTCTTCAGAGGATGGAGGCTGCTTCTTTTTTTTTGTACTGTGGGACAAAAATGGATATTTGCATAGAATTGATGCGCACTGACATGCACTGGAAGGCAACGAATATGTGATTCCTTCTAATTTTTCAATGAAGGGACGGCACGGTACCTATTCCCTACAAACAGCAGGACTCAATTGTTTAAAAAATAAAAAAGACTGTTTGGTTCCAAGAATGCATTCCATTAATTCAATGCCGACTGATGATGCACCTTTAAACATTTGCCAATTATTTGCAAACATTTGCAAATTATTTTACCTTTTTACCTTTATGTCATCTAATGATTTGCAGCAGTTGTGTACATGTAACACTGTTGTCATTATTTATGACACATAAATATATATTCCATAACCTTGTGTCCTTAAATAAGTTGATGAGGGCATTCTGCAGACCTGTCACAAACCAAGCCAACAATCCCTTTGACAAGCAAGACAGGGAACTTGTGCAAAGAAGTAACCTAGATATTACTACTTTACAAGCAACCTGGTCACAGTGTGTTTAGAAACATTTAAAAAAAAAATCCTAAAATACACAGTGCAACATAAATTAAGCCTACATTTTCAAGGTGGCATCCATTTAATTATTAGTAACACAAATACATATGTCACGACGGGGCATGGCGAGTGGAATGCGGGAGTGCGGGAAGATGAACCAAGAGTGTAAGGAAACCAGGAGGGGATGTGCTCGAAATGAGGTTTTCAATCAAAAAAAGGTGGCAGGAACAAAAACAGACAAAAACTGGGCAAAGTATCAGAGCAACGAGAACTTAACCAAACTACATTTACGGGGAAGGGCAATCGCGGGGCTGGAGAACAATACGGACGAGACAGCGAGGGAACGAAGGCGAGGGGTGACCATTACAATAATTCGACAACTAACAGCGACAAGACTACAACTTAAATACACAAGACTCTAATTACAAAACAACGCGAAACAGCTGGGAGAGAACAAGAGGCGGGGGAAGCTGATTGGGTGAGGGACACACAGGCGACAGGTGGACAAAATCAAACTAATGGCGAGGCAGATACGGGGGAGAAACTATTCAAACTAGAATAAGTGCAATTCCTGAAGAAATTGTGTGTGATGGTGAAACAGCTGAAGGGAGAGGTCTTGACTGTTGTGGAATGGCCAAATTGGGGGATTCGATTATAGTTGGAGCAGTCACAATCGGAATGGCTGAGATAGAAGGAAAAACTGAAAAAGTGGAATTTTAGGTAAATTTTGAATTCTGGGAAGAAAAAAATGGATACCATCATGGAATGGCGGGAATTGGGGGAA
Organism: Hippichthys cyanospilos; assembly: GCF_059441005.1. NCBI lineage: Eukaryota > Metazoa > Chordata > Actinopteri > Syngnathiformes > Syngnathidae > Hippichthys > Hippichthys cyanospilos. The sequence goes on from NC_142380.1 coordinate 20,177,761, forward strand.
TCAATTCAAGTTGGAACGGTCGGAATAGGATTAAGAATGGCAAAGATAGAAGGGAAAACTGAAAAAGTGGAATTGTGGGTAAATTTTGAATTCTGGGAAGAAGAAAATGGATACCATCATGTAATGGCGAGAATTGGGGAAAGCGATTAAAGTTGGAACAGTCGGAATCTGATAAAGAATGGCAAAGATTTAAGAGAAAAACTGAGAAAGTGGGTAAATTTTGAATTCTGGGAAGAAGAAAATGGAACCACCATGGAATAGCGGGATTTGGGGGAATCGATTAAAGTTGGAACTGTCGGAATCGGATGATGAATGGCAAAGATAGGAGGGAAAAACTGAAAACGTGGAATTGTGGGTAATTTGGGGGAAATGGAGTCTCAGTGTATGTAGTCAAGTGTCCAAAATGGCCACCTAACGACCCCATGGGAAATGGAGTACTTTGTGTAGCTAAGAAGTAGTCAACGAAGGCTGAACGCGAACACAATGAAAGACCTCATTGAAAACGAATTGGTTCAATAAGGGTACAGAATGTGGAGTTGTGGGAAAATTTTGAATTCTGGTAAGAGGTAAATTAATACACCAATTAATTGGCGGGGATGAATGGAATCAATTAGAGTTTGAACGGTTGGAATCAAATGAAGAATGGTGAAGACAGAAGGTTACAAAGTTTTGGCAAGCACAATTAACTGAGGAATTATGGGTAAAAAAAAAAAAAGGGAAAAAACTTGAAATTTTTGGTGCGAGGGTGTTCTTGGTAATCTTACCAGATTAGGGAAACACCTAAAGTTGGAACGACTACTATAGGTCGAACACAAATGTAGATTTCGCGTGAGGAAACATAAAAAAATCAGATTTTTCGCAAGTTTTAGGGTGCTATTACTTACACAAAATAGATTAATTATGGGTAAATGACACTCTGAAGTCATACACAGGGTCAAGAGGAACGGTTAAACGCTGAATCGGATTGAATCAGACAAACACCTGTAGTCATTAAAGTGATAAAAACAACATTTGTCTGAATTAATTAAAATGTCCACAATTTTACAAAAGTAAGAAAAAAGTACACTGAGAGAATAAATTCTGAATTTTGGGGGACTATTTTTAATAGTTTGGATGTTCAACATTTGGTAAGTGTGGTTATTATTGTTCTGAGTTAATCAAGATGGCCGCCATCCTGGGTAGAAGTGGGGCTGAGCACTCATGAGACATCTAATCAGGTATCTAAGATGGCCGCCCCTGAGGGTTGATGGGAGATGGAGTTTCCGTGTATGTAGTCAAGTGTCCAAGATGGCCACCTGACGACCCCATGGGAAATGGAGTATTTCATGCAAGGGTGTTCTTGGCCTTCTTACCCATAATGGGAAACACCTAAAGTTGGAAAGATAAGTGGGCATTCCCAAAACTTCTATTGATCTTCCGGTTCCGGGGAGTGTTTTGCTGCTGTCGCTGTTTTAGCCTTAGCTGGAGAGACGAACGCTATTTTTTCTTTTTCTATTTTTACCACCACCCGTCGGACCTGTGTTCGTCGTTGCTTTTTTTTGCTTTTTTGTCTTCTTTTTCCTTCATTTTTGAGGACTGCTTCCATTCTTCGATAGCTAGTGATTCGCCGTTTCTCTGAACAGCCCCTAGCTCCGTTCGTCCTCGTGCAGCTCTGCTAGCGTAAGTATGTCGCTCGGCTGTACTAAGGTAAGCATGGCTCCGTGCACCTCCACCTCATCTGTCACTTGCGACACCTGCGTTATTCTTTTGGAGAGGCTTTCTCTCCTAGAGGGCCGTGTCCGTCAGCTAGAGCAGAGTAGTCTGATAATCGTAGATCAGACGGACACATCTGATAATGACAATGCGGGCCATAGCCCTCCCGCAATGCCGCTAGCGTCGGCTAGTGCGGGTCGTAGCCTACCCGCTAGTCCGGCTAGCATTAGCCCTAAGAAGCCTGCTAGCCGCGGTGAGCCTGTTCGGACGCATAATCGCTTTAGCCCCCTCGCTAGGCAAACTCCTCCTCAGTCTACTGGCTCCCGCACTTTAGTTATAGGGGACTCCATCACCCGTAACATCAAGCTTAAAAAGCCAGCCACCGTAATGTGTATCCCTGGGGCCAGAGCACCCGACATTGAAGCTAACCTTAGGGAGCTGACACGCAAGAGGGCTAGACACCAGGCTAGTGCAAACAACACTAGCTACTCGGACATAGTGATACACGTCGGCTCCAACGATACTAGAATGAGGCAGTCTGAGATTACAAAGAAGAACATAGCTAGGACTTGTAATCTCGCTAGAAAGATGAGTCGGCATCGAGTTATTGTCTCTGGCCCTCTGCCTGCGAGAGGCAATGATGAGAGGTTTAGCAGATTATTCCCGCTTAACCGGTGGATGGCTGGTTTCTGTAAAGAGCAGGGTTTTCAGTTTGTAGATAATTGGCCCTCTTTCTGGGGCCGGCCCGACCTGCTGAGATTGGACGGCCTTCACCCTAACTGGAAAGGCGCCATTACTCTTTCTAGAAACATAGATTACTGTTTGAGCCTTCCATGACTTCCCACATTAGAGCATGTCGGGTCGCAGGCGAGTAGCGAGCCTGCTAGAACGGGTGTGGAGTCGTTAAGGCTAGAGTTAACCGGCACTAGGCTGGACTGTTACAACACACATAGCATACTTAGTCTAGGTCACTGCAATCCACACACTGTTTCAATACCTAATGCTAAATGCCCTATTGATAAGACTTCTGCTGAGGTGGTGTGGATTAAGGAAAAGAGCCCTGCCTCTTTAATCAGTAAGACTAGTGACAAAGTGCCTAGGCGGAATATTAGCATCAATACGCGCGCTGTAGTCGTCAACAATCGAATTCCTACTTTACTAACATTGCGAAGAGGTTTTAATTACTCAAAATACAGAGCAAGCCCCAGCCATAAACATCTTGTTGGTATTAGTACTACCAACACGAGGACTCAGAGTAGTCCGGGAAAAATGTCCCAGTTTAAATTCGGCTTTATAAATATTAGGTCACTCCCTTCAAAAGCCCTTCTTGTAAATGATCTTATTACAGATCTAAATCTTAACGTGCTTGGTCTCTGCGAAACCTGGCTAAAACCAAGTGAATTCCTACCATTAAATGAGGCCTCACCCGCAAACTTTGTGGGCTCACATGTTGCCCGTCCTTGTAAAAAAGGGGGGGGTGTCGCCCTAATTTCAGAATCTGATCTTAGGCTTAGCACGAGCACGAGTCCCACTTTCAAGACATTTGAGGCTCTCGTTATGCGATCGAGCTCCTCACCACCATTCTGTGTGGTAGTTATTTACCGTCCTCCTGGCCCATACTCTGGATTCTTAGATGAATTCCCTGAACTTATGGCTGACTTAATAACCCACACAGATAATATATTAATTATGGGTGATTTCAATATTCATATGAACTCCCCACTAGAGCCACTTACTGTAGCTTTCCAATCAATAATCGATGCATTTGGTTTTACACAAATAATAAAAGCAGCAACACACCAGAATGGTAATATCTTAGACTTAGTGCTAACCCATGGCCTAACTGCCTCAAACGTCACAATTCTGCCGCGTTCTAACGTTATGTCTGATCATTACCTTATAACATTTGAAGTCCTAGCTCAGTGTGGTCTTGTTGTCCACAACCAAGGCTTTAAGAGCCGTGATATTAATTCTTTAACCACTGCTGCACTTTATGAATTACTACCTTCCGCAACAGCTGCCTTTCCGTCTTTCACTGGCTCAGTCGATAAGCTCGCGAATGATTTTAATTCGGTTCTTTTAAAGTCCCTTAACTCTATTGCGCCGCTGAAACTTAAAACTCGTCCGAAGCGGCACACTCCGTGGTTTACGGAGGAAACGCGTATGTGTAAATTGTTAAGTAGACAACTTGAGCGTAAATGGCGAACAACTAAACTCGAGGTTTTCCGTCAGGCCTGGTGCGATAGCTTGCTGAAATACAAAGAGGCTCTTAGGTTAGCAAAAACCAATCACTTTTCCAAAATGATTAGTCTTAATAAAAACAACCCAAAGTATTTATTTGAGACTGTAGCGCAGCTAACACAGCAGCAGCAGATTAATCATAATTCCCTCCATTCAGCACACGATTTCATGCAATTCTTTACTCAGCGGATTCAGCTAATAAGGGAAGAAATAAAAAAGGCAGCGCCGCTCACCACCTCGACTATGAGTGTTGATGCTAGTTCGGACAATCAGGTTCATGAAAGTCTGGCTACCCTGTCCCAGTTTGATTTAGTATCCCTGGAGTGTCTTACACAACTAGTTAATGCAGCAAAGCCGACGTCCTGCATGCTCGACCCGCTTCCAGGCAAACTCGTCAAAGATTTATTCCCGGTCTTAGGGTCATCTGTCTTGAATATTATCAACCTGTCACTCTCCTCTGGCATTGTACCTGAGACTTTTAAGATGGCTGTCATTCAACCATTACTTAAGAAACCTCACCTAGATCCTGAAGATCTCGCTAACTATAGGCCAGTGTCACACCTTCCGTTTATCGCCAAAATTCTTGAGAAAGTTGTAGCACGACAGCTTAGCGATTTTATGATAGACAACAATAGATTTGAACTCCTTCAGTCAGGTTTTAGGGCCAACCACTCAACTGAGACAGCCCTAGTAAAAGTGACGAATGATCTTCTATTAGCCCTGGATTCCAACGTCTCATCAGTACTATTACTCCTTGATCTTAGTGCCGCATTTGACACTATTGATCATCATATTCTTATAGAACGTCTTCGATCATGTGTTGGTATCTCGGGATCAGCACTTTCTTGGTTCAGATCTTACATCCTGGGAAGGACGCATAGTGTTTCTTATGGTGATGCGATCTCTGAGTCTTTCTCCGTCTCATGTGGTGTCCCGCAGGGGTCAGTACTTGGTCCCTTACTGTTCAACATCTACATGATTCCTCTTGGCGATATTATACGCAAACATGCTATTAGTTTTCATTGCTATGCTGATGATACCCAACTCTATATGCCCCTAGAAATAACGGATCCGTGCAAGTGCAGTAAACTGGAGGCTTGCCTTGCCGAGATTAAACAATGGATGTCTTCCAATTTTCTGCTTCTCAACCCTAATAAAACTGAGATGTTAGTTATTGGCCCTGCTCATCATCAGCACTTGCTTAAGAATACCACGCTGAACCTAGAAAACTGTATTATTTCCCAAAGTAGTTCTGCAAAAAATCTCGGCGTGATATTTGACTCCACTCTCTCCTTTCGAACACATATTAATAACATGACAAGAACGGCGTTTTTTCACCTCCGCAATATAGCTAAAATTCGCCCTATTCTTTCTCTTAGCGATGCAGAAACATTAATTCATGCATTTGTTACGTCGCGCCTAGACTATTGCAACATTTTGTTTTCTGGACTTCCCATGTCCTACATTAAAAGCCTGCAGTGTGTACAGAATGCAGCAGCGAGACTATTGACAAGGACGAGAAAGTTTGATCATATTACTCCGATTCTAGCTGACCTGCATTGGCTTCCAATACACGTGAGATGTGATTTTAAGGTGCTGTTAATTACTTATAAAATTCTACACGGTTTAGCTCCTTCCTATCTCGTCGACTTAGTATCACCTTATGTTCCGCCCCGATAACTTCGATCGCAAAATGCCGGTTTGCTATCGACCCCACGGGCTAAAAAGAAGTCTGCGGGATCAAGGGCATTTTCCATTCGCGCGCCAGTACTATGGAATGCCCTACCTATGGAAGTTCGCGCAGCCACCTCAGTAGAAATCTTTAAATCCCGACTAAAAACACATTTATATTCAAAAGCATTTAGTTAATTTAGCCTGTCTGTAGCCTTCTTCCTTTTTCTTTTTTCCTGCCCCCCTCTTCCGGCTGGGGGAGGGGGCTAGCTAGATGGTGAGGGTTGACTTGACCGCCTCCATTGGGTCCTGCGTTGGTCGACCATCATGTGTTAGGAGTTCGGCCGTCTGCAGTCCACCTGGCTGGAATGTGGGATGGTTCCTGCCCAATGGCCTTGCCTGCTGTCAAGACATCACTGCACTATATAGCACATTATGTTTTCTGTAATTTATGTTGTTTCTGTGTCTGGTACATGCAGCATCCACTTCAACCTGTGGGCCTGGAAGGGGGCTCCTCCCACCTGTGGTCCCTTCTGGAGGTTTCTGATTTTCCCCTAATTTGGGGTTTTTGAGTTTTTCCTTCCCCTTCTGGGAGCTTTGACAGGGGATGCTGTTGTGTACCCTATACTGAAAAGATGTCTCTGTACGACCTCTATTCATTCTGTGAAGCCCTTTGAGACTTCGGTGATTTAGGGCTATATAAATAAAATTTGATTGATTGATTGATTGATTGATAAGTATAGGTCTGACGCAAATGGAGATATCACAAAAGGAAACATAAAAAAAATCTGATTTTTTGCGAGCTTTAGGGGGCTATTACTTATGCAAAAAAGATGAATTATGGGTAAATGACACTCTGAGGTCATAGGCAGGGTCAAGAAGAACGGTTAAACGCTGAATCGAACTGAATCGGACAAACACCTGTAGTCATAAAAGAAAAAAAACGATTTTTTGAATTTTGTAAAACATCACAAAATTTCAAAAAGTAAGAAAAATGTACACTTAAAGTTCAAATTCTAAATTTTGGGATATTATATTTAATAGTTTGAGATGTCTGATCAGATATCCAAGATGGCCGCCCCTGAGGTTTGATGGGAAATGGGAGTCTCAGTGTATGTGGGCAAGTGTCCAAGATGGCCGCTTGACGACCCCATGGGAAACGGAGTACATTGTCTACCTAAACAGTAGTCCTCGAAGGCCCTCGAATGACCTCATTCAAAATGAATTAGTTCTTTATGTGTACAGAATGTGGAATTGTGGGAAAATTTTGAATTCTGGGAAGAGGAAAATTGATACACGAATGGAATGGTGGGCATCAGGGGAATCGATTAAAGTTGGAATGGTGGAAATCGGAGCAGGAATGGCAAAGATATATGGGAAAAACTGAAAAAGTGAAATTGTGGCTAATTTTTGAATTCTGGGAAAAGGAAAATGGATACCACCATGGAATGGCCGGAATTGGGGCAATCGATTAAAGTTTATATAGCGGACCGGCGGGGGGAGGGGGAAGGGGGGAGTGGGGGGGGGGGGGGGGGGTGGAGCGAGCTTCACCGTAGATCCGGAAAGAAGAGCATTGCTGAGAACTTTCACTTTTCTGGGATGTGACAGAGCCAATATTTTCACCGACAGCACCTTTATTCTTTGCGGCAATACTCGCCTGCCAGAAAAAAAAAGTTTCAATGTCGCAATCGAGTGGCCGAGACCGTGCGAAATATTGTGCTGACAATGCTGCGCTATCGTTAGCTTAGCACAGTAACTACGGTTCAACAGCTGTTAAGTGAAGCAAACGCTGCACATACCAGTTGTCCCAAGTTCTCGCTTCCGCCTTTCGACAAGCCAGGCGAGGGCTCTTGCTTGGCTCTGTTTCGTATCGAAAGCTCAGCTGGCCGTGTTGGATCGCTCCCGGTGACCGCAAAGCGGCCGCCATGATTCATTCCTGCCCCCTGCGTGAGCCGTTAAATGTTCCTGAAGTTGATTGGCTGTGGCAACTCGAAACGCGGAAATAGTAAATAAAAAATAACTTCACGCGAAAGGCGAAATTTCGCTTCTCGTGACCGCGCGCGGCCATTTGCGTCGCTCCATTCGCATCCATCGCGTCGCCCGACGTGCGTTCGAGCCCAGTCACGTAAACTCCATTGACTATAATACAAAACGCTCCGCTTGTTCGCCTCGTTCGCGTTCGGTGCACGCGTAACATTAAACTAAATCATCTCCAAAACATTATTTCGTGTGCAGCCCACGCGGCCCGGTACCAGTTGATCCGTGGACCGGGACCGGGGGTTGGGGACCACTGCCATAAAGATTACATGAAAAAATATAAAATGTGAGAGAAAACTTTGAGCTAACTCTAAAATGAAATTAATTGGAGCTGCTCAAATAATTTTGGGGATTAGCCTACATATTCCGCTTTGAATTAAGATGGGTTGTGCTCATGTTTCATCTGCTAGCAGCAAGCCAAGCAAGCTCGTTGTTCATTCGAACTTGTTCAATCGATTAATCTATTGTAGAATTTATTGATGATAATTTGTATTCATTAATTTTAAGGCCTATGTAATTAGGGCCCGAGCAGCTACCGCTGCGAGAGCCCTCTTGTTTTTCTCCGGATTATTATTATTATTAGGGCCCGAGCAGCGACCGCTGCGAGGTCCCTATTGTTCCTCTCCGGATTATTATTATTATTAGGGCCCGAGCAGCGACGGCTGCGAGATCCCTATTGTTCCTCTCCGGATTATTATTATTAGGGTACGAGCAGCTACCGCTGTGAGAGCCCTCTTGTTTTTCTCCGGATTATTAGGGCCCGAGCAGCTACCGCTGCGAGAGCCCTCTTGTTTTTCTCCGGATTATTATTATTAGGGCCCGAGCAGCTACCGCTGCGAGAGCCCTCTTGTTTTTCTCCGGATTATTATTATTATTAGGGCCCGAGCAGCGACTGCTGCGAGATCCCTATTGTTCCTCTCTGGATTATTATTATTAAGGCCCGAGCAGCTACCGCTGCGAGAGCCCTCTTGTTTTTCTCCGGATTATTATTATTAGGGCCCGAGCAGCTACCGCTGCGAGAGCCCTCTTGTTTTTCTCCGGATTATTATTATTATTAGGGCCCGAGCAGCGACCGCTGCGAGATCCCTATTGTTCCTCTCCGGATTATTATTATTAAGGCCCGAGCAGCTACCGCTGCGAGAGCCCTCTTGTTTTTCTCCGGATTATTAGGGCCCGAGCAGCTACCGCTTAGAGAGCCCTCTTGTTTTTCTCCGGATTATTATTATTAGGGCCCGAGCAGCTACCGCTGCGAGAGCCCTCTTGTTTTTCTCCGTATTATTAGGGCCCGAGCAGCTACCGCTGCGAGAGCCCTCTTGTTTTTCTCCAGATTATTATTCTTATTAGGGCCCGAGCAGCTACCGCTGCGAGAGCCCTCTTGTTTTTCTCCAGATTATTATTATTATTATTATTATTATTATTATTATTATTATTATTATTATTATTTACTGTGCAGCGCTTTTCCATTTTTGAGGGCCTAAACATGCACGAAAAGTCACCAAAATTTGCACATTTGTCGGGCCCGGTGAAAAATTGGATATTTTTGTGTTTCCCAAAACAATGCAAAAAAAATGGCTCTGCAGCGCCACCTAAGGTTGAAAAAGTGCACCTGGTCCCGGCCCGTTTGACCTAGAGCTACGAAAATTTTTAGGCATATGTAGGACCTAGAGACCTACAAAAAAGTCAGCGCGAGCCATGTGCTCAGATGTACAGAAAAAGAGTTATGAATTTTTGAATGTGCATTTTTGGCCCATTTTTGCACGTTTGCAGGTCCCAAACTGCTCCTTGTTTCTCCTAAACGCTTTACTCAATCACCTTCAAATTTGCTGTGGTCCATATTCACACATAGGGGCACAACTGGGCAAAATTTGGTGCAGATCCGCTGACATATATGATAGGGGCGTGGCTTCAAATTCTGTTTTCAATTTTTCCTTCGCCAAGAGTGACATAAACCTTAATAACTTTGTTGTACTAGCTTAAAAAAATCTAAAACTTCATTGACACATGGAAACTTATGTCTTTAACACCTTTGAAAAAAGTTTTTTTAAATACCTACTAGCGCCGCCTAGTGGTTGATTAAAATGTTATTTTTTACACTTTCATGTATTGTGCTCAGTCTGTTTGAGTAAAACAAATGAAAATTGGTCAGAATATCATTAAGACATGGAATATTAAGGTTTTAAAATTTTACGACATTTCGATAATGGGCGTAGTCTGCACGCCACCTCTAAGTCAGATGACTCGCCAAAACGAAAAAAGTGGCTGTAATTGGCCCCAAAATGGCCTTATGAGTGGAAAATAGCCTCTCACTCCCGGCCCGTTTGACCTAGAGCTCCAAAAATTTGTAGCCTTATGTAGGACCTCGAGCCCTACAAAAAAGTCAGCGCGAGCCATATGCTCAGATGTACAGAAAGAGAGTTATGAATTTTTGAATGTGCACTTTTGGCCTGTTTTTGCTCATTTGCAGGTCCCGAACTGCTCCTTTTTTCTCCCAAACGCTTGACCTGATCGATTTCATATTTGCTGTGATGTTTTATCTGACTGTGAGGCAAAATTGTTCAAATTTTTGTGATGATCCGCCATCAAATATGTTGGGGGTGGGGCTTTATATTATGCCTTTAATGATTACTTTGCCACATGTGAAACAAACCTTTATAACTCAGCTTTACAAGCTTGTAAAAATCTGAAAATTCACAGACACATGGAGACTCAAGCCCTTAACACAAGTGTTTAAAAAAATCTTCAATTGCTTATAAAGCCATCTAGTGGCAAACAAAAATGTCAGTCTGATGTCTCGCCAAAACGAACAAAGTTGCTGTGTTTGGTCCCAGATGGGCTTATCTTTTCTAAACTTCATATATTTGATGGGTTTCCAATGCGGAATACACCTATTAACGTATTTTTTGTTATAGTGCGAGCGCCACCTAGTGGCAGCCAAAAATATAGCATTTTTTAAACATTTTTATGTGTTTAGCTGAGCCCTTTGAAGTATTATCGCTGAAATTAAGTCTGAAAAGCCTCTAGACAGCCCTGCTGACCTCCACCAAATTTTACGAAGTTTCGATAATGGGTGTGGCCTCTACGGCCATTTTCATTTTGAAGCTTTATCTGTCCAGTAAAAGTTGCTGTAATTTTACCCAGATGATCTGATCTTCTCACAATTTCACACATTGGATGAAAATATTCTCCTAAACATATCGACAAAAATATATTCAAGTTTAAAGCTAGCGCCACCTAGTGGCTGCAAAAAATGTCATTAGTCGAAAGATTACAGTCAATCCTGTTTGGTTTGACCTACAGCCATGAAACCTTGTAGGCAAATGAAGGACTGCAAGACCTATAAAAAAGTCAATAGAAGTGATGTGCTAGGATGAACAGAAAAATTGTTATGAATTTTTTTAATGTGCAGTTTTGTCCCATTCTTAGACATTAGCTGGTCTCAAACTAGTGCCTTTTTCTCTTAAACGATTCACCCCATTACCTTCAACTTTGGCATGAATCATTATCCAACTGAGGGGCACACATAGTCCAAATATCGTGAAGATCTCTTGACATAAAAGATGGGGGCGGAGCTTCAAATTATGTTTATTACTTCCTTTGCCAAGAGTGACAAAAATCTTAATAACTCAGCTATGACAGCTTCAAACCATCTGAAACTTTCCTGGGCCTTTAAAAGTAATGCAAGAATACAGCTGTGTGATAAACTTTCAAATCAATTACAGCGCCACCCAGTGGCGGACAAAAATCTCATTTTTTATACTTTTATGTACTGTGAAATGCCTGTTTGACTAAATGAACTAAAAAATGGTCAGAAAAGCTATGACACATTGGAACATTAAGGTTCTCAACTTTTATGACTTTTCATTAAAGGGCGTGGCCTCTATGCAAACTCAAAGTCTGATGTCTCCCCAAAACGGTAAAAGTTGCTGTAATTGGACCTAGATGATCTGATGTTTGCAAAACTTCATATATGGGATGGGAGTCCAATGTGAAACACACCTACAAGCCTATTTTTTATCATAGTACGAGCACCACCTAGTGGCAGCAAAAAATATAGCAAATCCTTAATGTTTTTATGTACTCAGCTGAGCACCTTGAAGTGATATCCCTTAAATGTTTTCTGAAAAGCCAGTGGCCATGCCTTATGCCCTCCACAAATCAGTACGATGTTTCGACAGTGGGTGTGGCCTATATGGCATTGAAAGTCACTAAATTGGAACAATAAAAGCTGCAGTAACTCCACCCACATTGTCCCACCTTGTCTAAATTTTACATATTTGGTAAGAGTCCTGCACTGAAGTCATCTACAACTAGTATTTCATTGTTCATAGTCCTTGTTCATACCCCGATCTGTTCATACCCCAACATGCACAGGTCTGCGAGGGCCCTTTATAGCTGCTTGCAGCTCTAGTTATTATTATTATTATTATTATTTACTGTGCAGCGCTTTTCCATTTTTGAGGGCCTAAACATGCACGAAAAGTCACCAAAATTTGCACATTTGTCGGGCCCGGTGAAAAATTGGATATTTTTCTGTTTCCCAAAACAATGCAAAAAAAATGGCTCTGCAGCGCCACCTAAGGTTGAAAAAGTGCACCTGGTCCCGGCCCGTTTGACCTAGAGCTACGAAAATTTTTAGCCATATGTAGGACCTAGAGACCTACAAAAAAGTCAGCGCGAGCCATGTGCTCAGATGTATGGAAAAAGAGTTATGAATTTTTGAATGTGCATTTTTGGCCCATTTTTGCACGTTTGTAGGTCCCAAACTGCTCCTTGTTTCTCCTAAACGCTTTACTCAATCACCTTCAAATTTGCTGTGGTCCATATTCACACATAGGGGCACAACTGGGCAAAATTTGGTGCAGATCCGCTGACATATATGATAGGGGCGTGGCTTCAAATTATGTGTTCAATTTTTCCTTCGCCAAGAGTGACATAAACCTTAATAACTTTGTTGTACTAGCTTAAAAAAATCTAAAACTTCATAGACACATGGAAACTGATGTCTTTAACACCTTTGAAAAAAATTTTTTTTAATACCTACTAGCGCCGCCTAGTGGTTGATTAAAATGTCATTTTTTACACTTTCATGTATTGTGCTCAGTCTGTTTGAGTAAAACAAATGAAAATTGGTCAGAATATCATTAAGACATGGAATATTAAGGTTCTAAAATTTTACGACTTTTCGATAATGGGCGTACTCTGCACGCCACCTCAAAGTCAGATGACTCACCAAAACTAAAAAAGTGGCTGTAATTGGCCCCAAAATGGCCTTATGAGTGGAAAATAGCCTCTCACTCCCGGCCCGTTTGACCTAGAGCTCCAAAAATTTGTAGCCTTATGTAGGACCTCGAGCCCTACAAAAAAGTCAGCGCGAGCCCTATGCTCAAATGTACAGAAAGAGAGTTATGAATTTTTGAATGTGCACCTTTAGCCCGTTTTTGCTCATTTGCAGGTCCCGAACTGCTCCTTTTTTCTCCCAAACGCTTGACCCGATCGACTTCAAATTTGCTGTGATGTTTCATCTGACTGTCAGGCACAATTGTTCAAATTTTTGTGATGATCCGCCATCAAATATGTTGGGGGCGGGGCTTTATATTATGCCTTTGATGATTACTTTGCCACATGTGAAACAAACCTTTATAACTCAGCTTTACAAGCTTAGAAAAATCTGAAACTTCACAGACACATGGAGACTCAAGCCCTTAACACAAGTCTTTAAAAAAATATTCAATTGCTTATAAGGCCATCTAGTGGCAAACAAAAATGTCAGTCTGATGTCTCGCCAAAACGAACAAAGTTGCTGTGTTTGGTCCCAGATGGTCTTATCTTTTCTAAACTTCATATATTTGATGGGTTTCCAATGCGGAATACACCTAACAACGTATTTTTTGTTATAGTGCGAGCGCCACCTAGTGGCAGCCAAAAATAGAGCATTTTTTAAACGTTTTTATGTGTTTAGCTGAGCCCTTTGATGTAATATCGCTGAAATTAGGTCTGAAAAGCCTCTAGACAGCCCTGCTGACCTCCACCAAATTTTACGAAGTTTCGATAATGGGCGTGGCCTCTACGACCATTTTCATTCCGAAGCTTTATCTGTCCAGTAAAAGTTGCTCTAATTTGACCCAGATGATCTGACCTTCTCACAATTTCACACATTGGATGAAAATATTCTCCTGAACATATCGACAAAAATATATTCCAGTTTAAAGCTAGCGCCACCTAGTGGCTGCTAAAAATGTCATTAGTCGAAAGATTACAGTCAATCCTGTTTGGTTTGACCTACGGCTATGAAACTTTGTAGGCAAATGAAGGACTGCAAGACCTACAAAAAAGTCAATAGAAGTGATGTGCTAGGATGTACAGAAAAATTGTTATGAATTTTTTTAATGTGCAGTTTTGTCCCATTCTTAGACATTAGCTGGTCTCAAACTAGTGCCTTTTTCTTTTAAACGATTCACCCCATTACCTTCAACTTTGGCATGAACCATTATCCAACTGAGGGGCACACATAGTCCAAATATCGTGAAGATCTCTAGACATAAAAGATGGGGGCGGAGCTCCAAATTATGTTTAATACTTCCTTTGCCAAGAGTGACAAAAATCTTAATAACTGAGCTATGACAGCTTCAAACCATCTGAAACTTTCCTGGGCCTTTAAAAGTAATGCAATAATACAGCTATGTGATAAACTTTCAAATCATTTACAGCGCCACCCAGTGGCGGACAAAAATCTCATTTTTTATACTTTTATGTACTGTGAAATGCCTGTTTGACTAAATGAACTAAAAAATGGTCAGAAAAGCTATGACACATTATTAAGGTTCTCAACTTTTATGACTTTTCATTAAAGGGCGTGGCCTCTATGCAAACTCAAAGTCTGATGTCTCCCCAAAACGGTAAAAGTTGCTGTAATTGGACCTAGATGATCTGATGTTTGCAAAACTTCATATATGGGATGGGAGTCCAATGTGAAACACACCTACAAGCCTATTTTTTACCATAGTACGAGCGCCACCTAGTGGCAGCAAAAAATATAGCAAATCCTTAATGCTTTTATGTAGTCTGCTGAGCCCCTTGAAGTGAAACCCCTAAATGTTTTCTGAAAAGCCAGTGGCCATGCCTTATGCCCCCCACAAATCAGTACAATGTTTCGACAGTGGGTGTGGCCTATATGGCATGGAAAGTCACAAAATTGGAACAATAAAAGCTGCAGTAACTCCACACACATTGTCCCACTTTGTCTAAATTTTACATATTTGGTAATAGTCCTGCACTGAAGTGATCTACAACAAATTTTTCATCATTCATAGTCCTTGTTCATACCCCGACCTGTTCATACCCCAACGTGCACAGGTCTGCGAGGGCCCTTTATAGCTGCTTGCAGCTCTAGTTATTATTAGGGCCCGAGCAGCTACCGCTGCGAGAGCCCTCTTGTTTTTCTCCAGATTATTATTAGGGCCCGAGCAGCTACCGCTGCGAGAGCCCTCTTGTTTTTCTCCAGATTATTATTATTATTATTATTATTATTATTATTATTTACTGTGCAGCGCTTTTCCATTTTTGAGGGCCTAAACATGCACGAAAAGTCACCAAAATTTGCACATTTGTCGGGCCCGGTGAAAAATTGGATATTTTTGTGTTTCCCAAAACAATGCAAAAAAAATGGCTCTGCAGCGCCACCTAAGGTCCAAAAAGTGCACCTGGTCCCGGCCCGTTTGACCTAGAGCTACGAAAATTTTTAGGCATATGTAGGACCTAGAGACCTACAAAAAAGTCAGCGTGAGCCATGTGCTCAGATGTACAGAAAAAGAGTTATGAATTTTTGAATGTGCATTTTTGGCCCATTTTTGCACGTTTGCAGGTCCCAAACTGCTCCTTGTTTCTCCTAAATGCTTTACTCAATCGCCTTCAAATTTGCTGTGGTCCATATTCACACATAGGGGCACAAGTGGGCAAAATTTGGTGCAGATCCGCTGACATATATGATAGGGGCGTGGCTTCAAATTATGTGTTCAATTTTTCCTTCGCCAAGAGGGACAAAAACCTTAATAACTTTGATGTACTAGCTTAAAAAAATCTAAAACTTCATAGACACATGGAAACTTATGTCTTTAACACCTTTAAAAAAAGTTTTTTTAAATACCTACTAGCGCCGCCTAGTGGTTGATTAAAATGTCATTTTTTACAGTTTCATGTATTGTGCTCAGTCTGTTTGAGTAAAACAAGTGAAACTTGGTCAGAATATCATTAAGACATGGAATATTAAGATTTTAAAATTTTATGACTTTTCGACAATGGGCGTGGTCTGCACGCCACCTCAAAGTCAGATGACTCGCCAAAACGAAAAAAGTGGCTGTAATTGGCCCCAAAATGGCCTTATGAGTGGAAAATAGCTTCTTACTCCCGGCCCATTTGACCTAGAGCTACAAAAATTTGTAGCCTTATGTAGGACCTCGAGCCCTACAAAAAAGTCAGCGCGAGCCATGTGCTCAGATGTACAGAAAGAGAGTTATGAATTTTTGAATGTGCACTTTTGGCCCATTTCTGCTCATTTGCAGGTCCCGAACTGCTCCTTTTTTCTCCCAAACGCTTGACCCGATCGACTTCAAATTTGCTGTGATGTTTGATCTGACTGTGAGGCACAATTGTTCAAATTTTTGTGATGATCCGCAATCAAATCTGTTGGGGGCGGGGCTTCATATTATGCCTTTGATGATTACTTTGCCACATGTGAAACAAACCTTTATAACTCAGCTTTACAAGCTTAGAAAAATCTGAAACTTCACATACACATGAAGACTTAAGCCCTTAACACAAGTGTTTAAAAAAATCTTCAATTGCTTATAAGGCCATCTAGTGGCAAACAAAAATGTCAGTCTGATGTCTCGCCAAAACGAACAAAGTTGCTGTGTTTGGTCCCAGATGGTCTTATCTTTTCTAAACTTCATATATTTGATGGGTTTCCAATGCGGAATACACCTATCAACGTATTTTTTGTTATAGTGCGAGCGCCACCTAGTGGCAGCCAAAAATATAGCATTTTTTAAACGTTTTTATGTGTTTAGCTGAGCCCTTTGATGTAATATCACTGAAATTAAGTCTGCAAAGCCTCTAGACAGCCCTGCTGACCTCCACCAAATTTTACGAAGTTTCGATAATGGGCGTGGTCTCTACAACCATTTTCATTCCGAAGCTTTATCTGTCCAGTAAAAGTTGCTGTAATTTGACCCAGATGATCTGATCTTCTCACAATTTCACACATTGGATGAAAATATTCTCCTGAACATATCTACAAAAATATATTCCAGTTTAAAGCTAGCGCCACCTAGTGGCTGCAAAAAATGTCATTAGTCGAAAGATTACAGTCAATCCTGTTTGGTTTGACCTACAGCTATGAAACTTTGTAGGCAAATGAAGGACTGTAAGACCTACAAAAAAGTCAATAGAAGTGATGTGCTAGGATGTACAGAAAAATTGTTATGAATTTTTTTAATGTGCAGTTTTGTCCCATTCTTAGACATTAGCTGGTCTCAAACTAGTGCCTTTTTCTCTTAAACGATTCACCCCATTACCTTCAACTTTGGCATTAATCATTATGCAACTGAGGGGCACACATAGTTTAAATATCGTGAAGATCTCTTGACAGAAAAGATGGGGGCGGAGCTTCAAATTATGTTTCATACTTCCTTCGCCAAGAGTGACAAAAATATTAATAACTCAGCTATGACAGCTTCAAACCATCTGAAACTTTCCTGGGACTTTAAAAGTCATGCAATAATACAGCTATGTGATAAACTTTCAAATCATTTACAGCGCCACCCAGTGGCTGACAAAAATCTCATTATTTATACTTTTATGTACTGTGAAATGCCTGTTTGACTAAATGAACTCAAAAATGGTCAGAAAAGCTATGACACATTGGAACATTAAGGTTCTCAACTTTTATGACTTTTCAATAAAGGGCGTGGCCTCTATGCCAACTCAAAATCCGATGTCTCGCCAAAACGGTAAAAGTTGCTGTAATTGGAACTAGATGATCTGATATTTTTTAAAACTTCGTATATGGGATGGGAGTCCAATGTGAAACACACCTACAAGCCTATTTTTTATCATAGTACGAGCGCCACCTAGTGGCAGCAAAAAAAAATAGCAAATCCTTAATGTTTTTATGTACTCTGCTGAGCCCCTTAAAGTGATATCCTTAAAATGTTTTCTGCAAAGCCAGTGGCCATGCCTTATGCCCCCCACATATGAGTACAATGTCTCGACAGTGGGTGTGGCCTATATGGCATTGAAAGTCACAAAATTGGAACAATAAAAGCTGCAGTAACTCCACCCACATTGTCCCACCTTGTCTAAATTTTACATATTTGGTAATAGTCCTGCACTGAAGGGATCTACAACTAATTTTTCATCATTCATAGTCCTTGTTCATACCCCGGCCTGTTCATACCCCGACGTGCACAGGTCTGCGAGGGCCCTTTATAGCTGCTTGCAGCTCTAGTTCTTATTATTATTATTTACTGTGCAGCGCTTTTCCATTTTTGAGGGCCTAAACATGCACGAAAAGTCACCAAAATTTGCACATTTGTCGGGCCCGGTGAAAAATTGGATATTTTTGTGTTTCCCAAAACAATGCAAAAAAAATGGCTCTGCAGCGCCACCTAAGGTCGAAAAAGTGCACCTGGTCCCGGCCCGTTTGACCTAGAGCTACGAAAATTTTTAGCCATATGTAGGACCTAGAGACCTACAAAAAAGTCAGCGCGAGCCATGTGCTCAGATGTACAGAAAAAGAGTTATGAATTTTTGAATGTGCATTTTTGGCCCATTTTTGCACGTTTGCAGGTCCCAAACTGCTCCTTGTTTCTCCCAAACGCTTTACTCAATCGCCTTCAAATTTGCTGTGGTCCATATTCACACATAGGGGCACAAGTGGGCAAAATTTGGTGCAGATCCGCTGACATATATGATAGGGGCGTGGCTTCAAATTATGTGTTCAATTTTTCCTTCGCCAAGAGTGACAAAAACCTTAATAACTTTGATGTACTAGCTTAAAAAAATCTAAAACTTCATAGACACATGGAAACTTATGTCTTTAACACCTTTAAACAAAGTTTTTTTAAATACCTACTAGCGCCGCCTAGTGGTTGATTAAAATGTCATTTTTTACACTTTCATGTATTGTGCTCAGTCTGTTTGAGTAAAACAAATGAAAATTGGTCAGAATATCATTAAGACATGGAATATTAAGGTTCTAAAATTTTACGACTTTTCGATAATGGGCGTACTCTGCACGCCACCTCAAAGTCAGATGACTCACCAAAACTAAAAAAGTGGCTGTAATTGGCCCCAAAATGGCCTTATGAGTGGAAAATAGCCTCTCACTCCCGGCCCGTTTGACCTAGAGCTCCAAAAATTTGTAGCCTTATGTAGGACCTCGAGCCCTACAAAAAAGTCAGCGCGAGCCCTATGCTCAAATGTACAGAAAGAGAGTTATGAATTTTTGAATGTGCACCTTTAGCCCGTTTTTGCTCATTTGCAGGTCCCGAACTGCTCCTTTTTTCTCCCAAACGCTTGACCCGATCGACTTCAAATTTGCTGTGATGTTTCATCTGACTGTCAGGCACAATTGTTCAAATTTTTGTGATGATCCGCCATCAAATATGTTGGGGGCGGGGCTTTATATTATGCCTTTGATGATTACTTTGCCACATGTGAAACAAACCTTTATAACTCAGCTTTACAAGCTTAGAAAAATCTGAAACTTCACAGACACATGGAGACTCAAGCCCTTAACACAAGTCTTTAAAAAAATATTCAATTGCTTATAAGGCCATCTAGTGGCAAACAAAAATGTCAGTCTGATGTCTCGCCAAAACGAACAAAGTTGCTGTGTTTGGTCCCAGATGGTCTTATCTTTTCTAAACTTCATATATTTGATGGGTTTCCAATGCGGAATACACCTAACAACGTATTTTTTGTTATAGTGCGAGCGCCACCTAGTGGCAGCCAAAAATAGAGCATTTTTTAAACGTTTTTATGTGTTTAGCTGAGCCCTTTGATGTAATATCGCTGAAATTAGGTCTGAAAAGCCTCTAGACAGCCCTGCTGACCTCCACCAAATTTTACGAAGTTTCGATAATGGGCGTGGCCTCTACGACCATTTTCATTCCGAAGCTTTATCTGTCCAGTAAAAGTTGCTCTAATTTGACCCAGATGATCTGACCTTCTCACAATTTCACACATTGGATGAAAATATTCTCCTGAACATATCGACAAAAATATATTCCAGTTTAAAGCTAGCGCCACCTAGTGGCTGCTAAAAATGTCATTAGTCGAAAGATTACAGTCAATCCTGTTTGGTTTGACCTACAGCTATGAAACTTTGTAGGCAAATAAAGGACTGTAAGACCTACAAAAAAGTCAATAGAAGTGATGTGCTAGGATGTACAGAAAAATTGTTATGATTTTTTTTAATGTGCAGTTTTGTCCCATTCTTAGACATTAGCTGGTCTCAAACTAGTGCCTTTTTCTCTTAAATGATTCACCCCATTACCTTCAACTTTGGCAGGAATCATTATCCAACTGAGGGGCACACATAGTTCAAATATCCTGAAGATCTTTTGACATAAAAGATGGGGGCGGAGCTTCAAATTATTTTTAATATTTCCTTCGCCAAGAGTGACAAAAATCTTAATAACTCAGCTATGACAGCTTCAAACCATCTGAAACTTTCCTGGGCCTTTAAAAGTCATGCTATAATACACCTATTTAATAAACTTTCGAATCATTTACAGCGCCACCCAGTGGCGGACAAAAATCTCATTTTTTATACTTTTATGTACTGTGAAATGCCTGTTTGACTAAATGAACTCAAAAATGGTCAGAAAAGCTATGACACATTGGAACATTAAAGGTTCTCAACTTTTATGACTTTTCAATAAAGCGCGTGGCCTCTATGCCAACTCAAAATCCGATGTCTCGCGAAAACGGTAAAAGTTGCTGTAATTGGACCTAGACGATCTGATATTTTTAAAACTTCATATATGGAATGGGAGTCCAATGTGAAACACACCTACAAGCCTATTTTTTATCACAGTACGAGCGCCACCTAGTGGCAACAAAAAATATAGCAAATCCTTAATGGTTTTTATGAAATCTGCTGAGCCCCTTGAAGTGATATCCCTTAAATGTTTTCTGAAAAGCCAGTTGCCATGACTTATGCCCTCCACAAATCAATACGTTGTTTCGACAAAGGGTGTGGCCTATATGACATTGAAAGTCACAAAATTGGAACAATAAAAGCTGCAGTAACTCCACACATATTGTCCCAACTTGTCTAAATTTTACATATTTGGTAAGAGTCCTGCACTGAAGTCATCTACAACTCCTTTTTCATCATTCATAGTCCTTGTTCATACCCCGACATGTTCATACCCCAACGTGCACAGGTCTGCGAGGGCCCTTTATAGCTGCTTGCAGCTCTAGTTTGCTTTTAATATTTGTCTAACCATATAGTTTATATAGCCAATTCAAATTTTCTGTAGGCTATCTGAATACCCAAAAGAGCTGACAGATGGAGCTCCAAGTCTTTTGAGGGGACTGATTTTGGGTGCTCTCAAGAGAATTACTCACCCTTTGGAAGTGCTCATGTCCACAGGCTGCTCCACATTCTGGATCTCCACTTTGATGCTGGCCTTCAGATCGCCGGCAACTAAAATGCCACTTGAAACTTTTGGCTCGGCGGGCTGGAAGGTGCTCATGGTATCCACGCTGCTGTCTGCTCTCATCTCCCACAGAGCTCTGTCACTGTGTTCGCTTTGATCGCCTGGGCTCGCTTCTCGGGTGGCCTCGTCTTTCACCGGCGGAGATCCCAACGGGAGCACTAACCGTCCCGCTTCCTCGTTTGATCCCATCCCACTCGGACCAGGGCTACCCAGCTCCAGTTCTCGCTTGGGTCTCGGCAAAGCATCCCCTTGGGGCGCAGCTTGCTCCAGCTTGAGTTTTTTGCTTCCATTGTCAGGACCGGAAGGTTCCGTCCACGCTGGCAGGGTGTCCCCCTGCAGCGCCCTCTTGTGGCTGCGCGTCTGGCGGACAGCCTCCTCAGACATCCCCTGTTGGATACGACACCAAAGGGATTAGTTTGGGAGGGCCAAATTACTCAACAATGATTTGTGGTAATTGATTATATATATATATATATATATATATATATATATATATATATATATATATATACAGTGGGCCCCCGGGTTACGAACTTAATCCGTTCAGCGGCTACGCTCGTATCTCAAATTGCTCGTATAGCGGGCAATCCAAACCCATGTTAATTCGCGAATGCGTGCAACGCGCGCGCCGAAGCCTTAGGTAAAAATGACACACTGTATACATATATTAAAATTGAGTGACATAATCTGCTGTACACTTGCATTATATAATAAATACAATGGATAAATAGCTTTTACCTTTGAAACGACGAGACTTGAGCTGGGTGTAAGCAGAGGGGGGCAGAGTCCAACGCTCAAAGTTAATATGGCGATAGATATGCTATTGGTCTTACAGTGTTACAGTAACTCTTTCAGTCAGGGTGCAAATCACGCAGATACTAAAACATCATCCTCTTATTTCTTTCTTTACCGCTGCTAGTAATTTTAGAAGCTATGTCTAACAGATAAAGTTTGCAAAGTCTTCACAACATTCCGTTTTTCACTAATTTTCTCTCCTTCCTTCCATCCTGTCCCATCAAGCTAGATAAAGGCGTTCGGCCAATAGCATGTCGGCATTTCTGTGATTGACGTGTGACGCCGGCCAATAGCATCTCCGTGAGTGAGACCGGGTGACCTTAATCGACCAATAGCATATTCGCATCTCCGTGACTGACTGATAATTATTCGCACTTTTTTTTTTTAAACGGTTGGAATGCATTGACAATTAATTTTAAAAAAAACACACATTTAAACCAATGACAATTCTTTGTCCTGCAATCGGCACATTTAATTTCATGTCAGCTGTTTTTCCCTTTAGCTGTACAAACACTACATTTAAATGGTAATATATTTAGACACTGTGAGTGAGACAGTCAGTGTGACGTTGTAAGACCAAGAGCGTTCCCGTTGCTGCCACAAGTATCTACTGATGATTGATGATGTCGCTACTGTTGATTTTATTGACGCAATTAAACGAGAACATGTCTACACACTCATTAACCGGCATGTCGAATTGCTCGTAAGGCGAGAGGTTTGTTCGTAAGCGGAGGACAAAAATCTCCCTGATCCACGCTCGTAAGGCGAATTGTTCGTAAATCAGGGTGCTCGTAAGCCGGGGGCCGACTGTATATATATATATATATATATATATATATATATATATATATATATATATACACACAGGGTGACCCAAAAAACGGGCCCCAACTCTAATTTGGCCCTGTTTCTTAGTGTTGTCCAAATGAAATTAAACTTTGGTCATAACTAGTTTATTATATTAGAAACATCACATCAAAACACTAGGGTCTTTGGCCATTTTTTCTCCGTTCTACAGCATATGTTCTAGATGGCCTCCATTTAGCTCAATGCTTTTCTCGAGGCGCAGCACGAAGCTGTCCAGATCATCTACCCCTCGCTCATGAGCAAGTTCTGGTTCCAGCAAGACGGAGCACGTTGTCACACCTCAAACCTGTCCCGAGATTGGCTGAAAGAGAACTTCGGACGCCGAGTGATCAGTCTCAAGACTGATTTTGAGTGGGCACCCCATAGCCCGGACCTAAGTCCTCCAGATTTTTTTCTTTCCTAAACCCCCCAGATTTTTTCTTTGGGGCCATCTTAAGGACAGAGTCTACCCAGGGAAACCTAAAACCATCACGGAACTCAAGAAAGCCATCAGGGAGGAGATGAGAGCCATTATCAATTCAGTCTGTAAGAACGTCACGGACAACTTCGTGCTGCGCCTCAAGAAATGCACGGAGCTAAATGGAGGCCATCTAGAACATATATAAAACATATCTGGCTTCTTCTATTATGGATTGAAGAGAAGGAAATCTCCGGTGATATGTGTTTATGCGTTTAAGAAAAGTTCTCGTTAAAGAAAAAAATAATAAAATCTGCGGGTTCGTCTCTGCTCCCCTCCACCTCCACCCACCACCAACCAGCTCAAGTCACGTCGCCCCAAAGGTAAATGTCATTTTTCCTTTGTATATGTATGTTATTTAATTTAACTGTGCAGTAGATTATGTTACTAATTTTTAATAAGTGTATAAAGTTGTGATGTTTTTACCTAAGGTTTTTGCACGCGTAGCACGCATTCACTAATTAACATAGGTTTGGATTGTCCATCATACGGTGAATTCGAGTTACGAGCCTAGCCGCTGAACAGATTAAGTTCGTAACACAGGGGCCCACTGTATTTTCAGTATGTGAAGTGAACGTAATAAGAATTTCATTGTGTGGTAAATTAATACAGTGAACCCCCGAGTTCGTTTTTCATGTTGTGGAATACTGAGTTTTTTCATCCCCTCTTTATGACATTTTCCAAGTTATGAGAACAAAACAACTGTCATGACCCTAGAGGCTTGGCTGAATTTGTGTTGTTTGCCTCCATCTGCTGGCGTTTTTAGGTAATTGCACTTATTTACTAATGCCGTTTAACTGCTTCCATGCAAAGCGTGCCTACAATGCTGGTCTGCGATTTATCAGCGTCTCCTCACGCAGATGGTGGTCTGCTATTGGTCAGCCTCAGTTATTTCATAATGGCGGATCGGTAAAGCTTTGTTTGATAGTGAATGGTTACAAAACCGTATTTATAGTGCATTTTACTGCTTGATTAAAAGTTGAAAAGGTTAGCCATAGGTCCCAAGATTTATATGGAAACGATGCTGGAGATAACCCTTTTTAGGGAATATGTGCATAACAAGCGCCACTCAAAGGTAAATAAATCTTTTATATATTTTTTGAAGTTGAACAGCCATATCTCTCTCAGTCCTGTATAAAGGTAATCCTGGATTTGTTTTTCTTTTTCTTATTATTAATAATAGAAAACAGTACCATGATGCTGCTGCCTTGCGATAAGGGCATAAGTGATGAGATCCAGTATTACGACAGAAGGCCTTGGTATTTCATCAGACGTACAAATATTGCCAGAGCTGAAGTTGAACAGCCATATCTGCTGTCTTGACAAGAAATGCTGCTTGGGCTTTGTCACCACAACGTGAACACGCACTCACTCACACACACACAGTTACGCGCACAGGTTTGCGCAATACTGGAAGGAAAATGTCTGAAAAGTAGCTTTGAAGGGCTTGAATCCTACACACAACAGTGAGTAAAACAGCTTGATTGAAATTACTCTGTACAGACCCGTGATTTTCTAAAATTGACCTTAACGTCAATGTCTGCATAATAATTTGCAATAAATTATTGTTACATCATTTTTAAAAAGTGCTACCTATGAATAGCACCCCCTAAATAAAATTCTTCCCCCTACCCCAGCTTTGGGCTAATCACAATTTCTGACATATGACAGAACAAAAATCTACACAGTGTATTGGCAGCACAATGACTGAAGTGCTAACAACTGCCAGCTAACATCTAGCTAGATCAGGGATGGGCAAACGACAGTTCGCCTATGATGGTTTGGTTGAAATGATTCCATTAATTTCCTTTTGACTTGTTATGACAGACATCCCAACAACAGGTGTGTTGCGCAGTGACATGATTTGCAGAGACTTGAGGAAGAATGAGAGCCAGAGAGAGAGAGAGAGAAAGAGAGAGAGAGAGAGTGCGAATGAGAATGAGCCATTTTCAATTATCGCTCTTTACTGGTTAGATCAGAACCCATCTGCAGCAATGACAAAGAAAAAAAAGTTGAGTGAGTGGCATCTTAATTACACCAGCAACTATTGAACACAAGAATGTACACCTACCTCTATCTATCTATCTATCTATCTATCTATCTATCTATCTATCTATCTATCTATCTACCTACCTACCTACCTACCTACCTACCTACGTACCTACCTACCTACCTACCTATTGGCCGCCTCATGTTGAACTCAACATGATTGAATGCTCACTGGAAGGCGGTGCTATGCTCAGCAATCAAGCTACGCGGTGTTGTCTTGGGCCTTAGCTTATGTGCCTTAAAGGCATAGCGTAGCTATTATCTAACCCAGACATGTCCAAAGTCCGACCCAGGGGCCAAATGCAGCCCGTGGTCAATTTCCATCTGGCCCGCAGCCTCTGTCATAAAATTAATAACGTCTGACCCGCATGGAGAATTAATACATTGGGAGCAGCACTGTTACCTGCGTATGCTAAATGCTGCCATCTATAGGCTCAAATAGGAACAGCAAATTAGTACATGAGTAATTGACTGTATGAGCCCCTTTTTTCTAAAATAGCGACAATCAACAAAAGGAGGAAAGTTGAGCTGCAGTGTGATGCGGTGAGCTGCGGCCAGCACCAGCAGCTTTATATCGCCACTTTTGACTGACAGTTGAATAAGGACAAGTTTCCGAGAGATTCGAGCATTTGGTAAGAAAATGCTAAGCTTGTTCGGTTTGACGTATTTGTGTGAGAAGACATTCTCGGTGATGAACTTAAATAAGAGCCATGTGAGGACACGGCTATCGGACTCTCACTTGCAAGACATCTTGCGCATCCATACTACTGCCATAGAGCCACACCTGGCCTTTGTCCTGCACTCCAGATCTCAGTTTCACCCATCACACTCATGCGGACAAGTCATTTTTCATTTACGATAAGTCTGAAAACGTTTTTTCTTTTTAAGTTTTCACTGCAGAATAATAACCATTTTAAAATCCAATCAACATTTTTAGTTGCTAATGTCATATTTTAAATGAGCCCTGCACTTGTTGATATGACTATTACTTTTGGTTTCTCTGTTATTGTGTTTAAAAATTCTATAAATATTAAACTGCTATGGTGAGATTTTTTTAATGTTTCAAATGTAATTTGCACCCAAGAGTACAATTTCTTCTGTTCAACTGTTACAAAAAAGTTAAGTGTTAAAAAAGTGAAATTAAGTGAATATTCAATTTCAATATTTAATGTCAATTCATTTTTGATATGCATGTTTCAAATTAACCAAAATACATGCTTATGATCACCGAAATGAAAATAAAAAAGCAAATGTTAAACACAGAAAGGCTCGCTGAAATGTATTTAAATCAATTGCTGTTATATGTAAAGAACGCCTGCCAAGGTTGGCCCCCCTACATTTTTAACACACCAAATCTGGCCCACTTTGCAAAAAGTTTGGACACCCCTGATCTAACCTATACGGGCGGGGGAAAGTGTTTTGTCCGCCACTTCCAATCAACGAACTATGAGCGGCCATTTTTCTGGCCCGGATAGCAGGGGCGTGAGCTCGTCTTTTCTGTTTTTCTGGCTCGGAGAACAGGGGCATGAGCTAACCCTGGCAAATAGTTCTGCTGGGAATGCCTTTTGTTTGCAAAGGATCGATTTGGTGTTTGGAGCTACACTAGATTTGCAAACTCTATTGTTTAACCAAGGCAGCAACGAACACGGCTGGACAAACACGCTACGGTGCTTTTTTACGGTGGGGACACCTGAGTGGATATAC